>NC_083763.1:47987457-48287457 GCF_963514075.1 Conger conger | reverse complement strand
CAACATACAGTACTGTGCAGAAGTCTTAGGCACCCTAGACTTTATTATATATATGCTTATTTTTTGTGTGTGTTAGCATAAAAGAACACATTTGAGATTTCCAAATATTCATTTTCCAAAAGATTACATTTTTGTATTTAATTTTAAAAAGTAACATATTACTGTAAGCAATTGACTACTTTTAACAATCGAAACCCAGAAGTAGGCAGAATAGATGTCTTTATTAAATGACAGGTGGATCAGGCAGGCAGAGGTTGAATGCAGGAAAACAGGTGCAGCGGAGATAATCAAGTTCGTAGTCAAAATAACAAGCAAAAGTCCAAACACGGGAAGGCAGTCCAAACAGGCAAAGGTACCGAACATAATCCAATAATCAAAATCCAAAAGGCCAAGCAAAGTTTGCTAACAGTAAATCAGACACAGAACAGAAGGCAAATCCAAAAACCAGATGTCGGGGTACACAAAGGGAGTTGGAACACAGAGCAGGCAGGCAGAAAACTGCATGGTAAAGATACATAACAATCTGGAAAAGAAACTAGGCACACAGAAGGGTATAAATTCACAGACAAATTAACTGAATGACTAACAGGTACAGGTACAGGGAAATAGGTAATGAGACACAGGTGAAGTAATGACTATGGAAAGTGAACTAGGACAAGATACATGAAAAACCAGGCTGGAAACAGAAAAATGCTATGCATGCACGGAGTGTGACACCAGCAATCATACATAAATCTGCTGCTTTTTATTGGAGGAAGTAATGTATGACCAGTATGCACTTTTGACATGGTGACCATACATGTGCATTCTTGGCATCTCATTCTTACAATGTGCATCGTGTTTTACATTTTTAGACTCTGAAAGGGCACGCAGCTGTGAATATCTATCATGTACTGTAATGTTAAATCTTTGTTGCCCTTGTGTTTCGATAGTGTGTTTAATATAGGATAGGAAAATTATTTGCATATTTAATTTTAATGCAGCTGGACATGATTTATATCAAGGGCTCCAAAATTCAGCACAGGGGCCTTCTAGGTTATGTTTAGTTCCAAAAGTAAAAAATATATGGGGCCTTAATTCATAGTCTGGCTTCTGGATTTTAAAAGCTGAAATGTCCACACTATATTTATGAAGAAATATTGTGCAGAACCTGAATGAAATGCAAAATGATGACTGGTGTCTCAAGTGATAACCACTGCATGACTTTTGCCAATGAAAATAAGTTTTTAAGATAAAGATTGCTCTCATTGTGGAAGAAAGCATTTTCTCAACAAACATGAATAAAATATTAACTCTTGTTATACTTAGGGTGACCAGTTTGTATCTATTACTCCCACAGGGATTTAAAATAAAATTTTAATAGAAACCAAATATTTTGTATTTTCAGTAAATAATGCTGTTGTAAAAGTATTGAATTATCCCTTGCCTCCCAAGAAAGTGGAGAGCATTATCCATTGAAAAGTAGATGGACCTTGGTCACCAATTACATCACATTACATCACAAGATTAATTGGCTCTGCACCATCACTAAGAGTGAGTGCTTTGACAGCAAGGTGTTGGTTGAGGAATATAGTGCTGAAGGCCCTGATAGATCCCCTCTTGGTACTGCCCACACCACTCATGCTCTCTCTTTCAACTGGATAATATCCCTGACTAAGCACTGCTGCTAATCTTTCTGCCTTCAACATCCACAATGACGCCATTCAGCATTCATCCTATCTACAGGTCCTTCAGTTCTGCTTCATACCATCATTAAACCCCATCATGAGGCATTTCTCACATAACATTATTGTACATGCATTAAATTCCACTGTACGTGCAGTTCATTCCATCATGCTGTATCTCAACATAGTCTCTGATTATGACAGTTGGGTGTATAGCAAGAGTAACAAAAAGCTCTTGGCCACATAGGTGAACCAGGCCTCTCTTCGAGGTTGAGCCTTATGCTGAGAAGCCAACAAGGCATGTGTTTAATGTGAGGCCTGTAAGTCACACTAGGGAAAAGGAAATTAACTATTTACTATCAACATTGTTAAAATACAGCGCTTTCAGATGAATGAAAACATGATGAAAATAAGCAAGCACTAAGAGACAAGTGAGTTAAAGGAATGGTGTGAGTCATGTGCGTTTAATGTAAGAAAATAGCCAGAAGACAAAGCAGTATTAAAAAGAAAGACAATGGTGAGGATAACATGGCAAAAAAACTAGTAGTCAGAAGGAGAGGGCATAAGATTCAGATGAGAAGCAGTGACTTCATGATTGATTGTGAGACAAGAGCAGGTGGTAGGCATCACTCATAGAAAGGAAGAGAGAATCCGAGGGGAGGAAGGAGGTGTGGGAAAGTGTGGGGGTTGCACACATTTTTCATTGTGTATCACCACCATACTGCAGCCACAGTCACAGGGGGGAAGTGTAATTTGTTTTATGTGCACATTGCAGTAACATGTGATTGACAGATGTTATATAAGTGGTATGATGGGAGTAGCAGCCTAATAGGTTCACTTTTACTGGGTGATCATATTGCCTGACTGGGTTTATTATTTGGGGAAGGGGGGATGCGGGGGGAAGGGTGGCTTACATAAGTCTGCTGTAACCACAGGCAAGAATAAAATGAATCACAGCTGTCCCCATTACCCAGGCAAACCCAAAAAAGCTGAAATAGTTTACTATCCTGCTATGTAGTATATAAATGCACTGGCTCTCCACCATCACTAACCTCTTCATGAAGAAAAGTGAGTGCTTAGATAGCAAGGTGTTGGTGTTCATTCCTCTGTCTGCCATTCCTCCTCATAGAGAACACTGTGTCTGGAGAGGCTGAAATAGAGTTTGTATGATAAAGGACAGCTGGGTCAAGGGGTCATGCTGGTGGATTGACTGAACATTCTATGACTCTTTAAATCCAAGTGATTTAATTATCTTTAGTATCACAGTGATTACAATGCCAATTTGCTCTTTTGTAGGGTTTCTGTGCTTCAAATGGTTATGTGAAAATGGATGCAGTTCTTTATTTATTAATTACAGAGTAAGGACTCATGATTCTCAGATGATTTGCTAAAAAGGCAAGAAAACTATAATTGTATTCCCTGTGTGATAGGTGTCCTCCTTCAGGTGATCCACAAGCTTCCATCTGAATGAGATACTTGCCACTGGAGGGTTCTTCTCCAAGCTTGACAAATATAGATCCTTGATAGATCACCTTTTGGTACTGCCCACAATTGTATTTTCAGTAAATAATGCTGTTGTAAAAGTATTGAATTATCCCTTGCCTCCCAAGAAAGTGGAGAGCATTATCCATTGAAAAGTAGATGGACCTTGGTCACCAATTACATCACCAAGATTAATTGGCTCTGCACCATCACTAAGAGTGAGTGCTTGGACAGCAAGGTGTTGGTTGAGGAATATAGTGCTGAAGGCCTTGATAGATCCCCTCTTGGTACTGCCCACATCACTCATGCTTTCTCTTTCAGCTGGATAATATCCCTGACTAAGAAATGCTTCTAATCTTTCTGCCTTGAACATCCACAATGACACCATTCAGCATTCATCCTATTGACAGGTCCTTGAGACTTGCTTCATACCATCATTAAACCCTGTCATGAGGCATTTCTCACATAGCATTATTGTACATGCATTAAATTCCACTGTACGTGCAGTTCATTCCATCATGCTATATCTCGATGTAGTCTCTGATTATGAGTAGGGTGCATAACAAGAGTAACAAAAAAGCTCTTGGCCACATAGGTGAACCAGGCCTCTCTTCGAGGTTGAGCCTTATGCAGAGAAGCCAACAAGGCATGTGTTTAATGTGAGGCCTGTAAGTCACACTCGGGAAAATGAAATGATCAACATACAGTCTCCTCCAAAAGTACTGGCACAGCAAGGTCAATTCATTTGTTTTTGCTATACACTGAAGACAATTGTGTTGGTGGTCAAAAGATGTACATGAGATGATACGAAGATTGATTGCCTAAACAATAAATACTTCTGAATGTCCATTCTTGGTTTTAGCCTTGGGTTTTACCTGTGAAGACTGCATTTGTGTTAGAAAAGATAAACCAACGTAAAGACCAAAGAACTGTCTTTGGGAGAAAAGCAAGCCATTTTGAAGCTCAGAAAAGAGGGGAAATTGATCAGAGCCATTGCTTAAGCATTGGGAATAGCTTGTACAACAACTTGGAATGTCCTGAAAAAGAAAGAAACCACTGGCGTATATGTCGACCAAGGCAACCAACAGCAGTTCATAACAGAAACATTATGAGAGCTGTGAAAATCCCCAAACCATCAGTCAGTGACATCACAAACAGAGCAGGGATGAAGGTATCTCAATGAACCGTTCAAATAAGACTTAGAGAGCAGCAAAATAGAGGCTATAGCACAACATGCAAACCACTCATCAGTAGTAAGAATCGGAAGGTGAGATTTGTAAAGAAATGCAGATGAGCCACAAAAGTTCTGGAACAATGTTTAATAGACTGATGACTAAGATTAACCTCTACAATGAGTGATGGAAAGGCCAAAGTGTGGAGAAAGAAGGGATCTGCTCATGATCCAAAACATACAAGCTCGTCTGTGAAGCATGGTGGAGGAAGTGTCATGGCTTAGGCTTGCATGGCTGCTTCTGGAGTGGGCTCACTAATAGATGATGTAACTAATGATGGTAGCAGCAGGATGAATTCAGAAGTCTACAAAAACATTCTGTCTTCCAACTTACGGAGGAATGTGTCCAAACTAATTTGGAGGAACTTCATCATGCAGCAAATCAATGACCAAAAACACACTGCCAACACAACAAAGGACTTCATTAGGGAGAAAATGTAGATGGTTTTAGACTGGCCAAGGCAATCACCAGACCTTAACCCAATTGAGCATGGATTTCACCTCCTGAATTGAAGATTGAAGAGAAAAATCCCAAGAAACCAAGAACAACTGAAAGAGGCTGCAGTAAAATCCTGGAAAAGCGCCAAAGAAGAATGCAACAGTTTGGTGATGTTAATGGGTCACAGGCTTGATGCAGTTATTGCAAGCAAGGAATATGCCACCAAATATTATGTGTTATTTACTTTCATTTACTTAAATACTCTCTGTTCCAATACTTTGCTCACCTAGAAATTAGGTGGTCTGATACCAGAGGTGCTATGTTCCAAGTAGTTCAACACATCTAGATGTAAATACCAGGAAATAAAAGCTGAAATTCTGAATTCTTGTCTCGTGTTCATCTTTTTATCTCAACCCAAATGTATTCAGTGTATTGAAAAAAAGAAAAGAAAAAGGAATTGGCCTTGCTGTTCCAATACTTTTGTATGTGATACAGTGTTAGGAAAAACTATGATGAAACTGAATACTCTGGTGTTGAGGGGCAACACATTTGGGACATAAACATAATGAAAATAACCAAGCACTAATAGACAACAAGATAGTTAAAGGAATGGTGTGATTCATGTGTGTTTAATAGAGGAAAATAGCCAGAGGACAAAGCAGTAAGAGGAAGGAAATGGAGAGGATAACATAGGGAAAAAAATAGTAGTCAGAAGGAGAGGGGATAAGATTCAGATGAGAAGCAGTGACTTTATGGTGGCTTGTGAGACAAGAGCAGATGGGAGGTATCACTCATAGAAAGGAAGAGAGAATCCAAGGGGAGGAAGGAGAAAAGTGGGAAAGTGTGGGGGTTGCACAAATGTTTCATTGTGTATCACTGCAGACACAGACACAGGGGGCCAGTGGAAGTAACATGTGCACATTGCCGTAACATGTGATGGGCGGATCTTATGTAAGTGGTATGATGGGAGTAGCAGCCTAATAGGTTCACTTTTACTGGGTGATCAGATTTCCTGACTCGGTTTATATGAAACATGAGAGTAAATGTAATGAAATAAAAGTACATAGTTTTCCCATATGCCTGTACATATAGAAATTTAGAAATATAGATATAGATCATTATCCATGTTCTTTATGATATGAAGCCTTTTCTTAACTTTTATTAAGGGTGCCAATAATTCTGGAGCCCACATGTATATCTTCTTGGGGTTTTAAATACACTAGATTTAAGAGAAAATGCTGCCTAATTAACTTTCTCATCCAGTGCACCCTCAGTCTGCATTTGGGAGCACATCATGTATGAAAAAAAGTAGATATTTTGAGGATACGTGTTTTGTACACAGCCAGGTTTTGTGCAATGCAAGTTGGCAGTGCAGGATTGACACTCACAAGTCTCCTCCACTGTGTTAGCAAAGTAAATTTGAGTGCATTAGGTTGTAAATCATTTTAGTCTTTAAGTCTTTACAGACACAGTATTTACTATTTATCGAGTCATGTTAGGTGAAAGCAATCTGTGAATTGCTGTTATAAAGCAGAGTTTATGGGTGACAGTTTAATTATTATGGTAATGGATGGAATCTTTTCTGACAGTAAGTTGGGGGGAAAAACTTGGCAGATGATGCATTTAGATCTACCAGAAGCACAGATTTTGAACATGAACAAAAAATAAAAGAAAAAGAATGTATGTAATAATATGCAAATTAGAGTTCAGATGCCATAATTTTAAATTATGCTGCCACCATGTGGTGAACTTTGTCAAGGGCAACACAATGAAAAATCAGCATTGGTATAAGGTGGGTATAGTAAGTGCAATAATAATATTGACTCAACACGATTGGGGGAGTATTCCTATTGTGTTTATATTAGTGCAACTGGGACAATCCTATTATGCTCCAGTATTTACATGGTTCCCATTTTATACACTCACCGAGCACTTTATTAGGAACATTTTTACTTTATTACACCTACTTATTCATGTGATTATCTAATCAGCCAAATACGTACTGGAGTATATAGACATGTGACCCTAGAAAGGGCCATATTTTCCGGAATCGACTTCAAAATGGCGCATTGGCGCAGTCACCTGGTGTTTGGCTTACTGGGCGTGGCTACTGAATCTTATCATTTTCCAAAGCCAGGAGGGGCGCACCCAGTAGACCACGCACCTTGCCAGGTGATTGCACTAATGTACCATCAGAAGGTGATTTGTGGTGCGTGAGCAGGTGGAAGATGGGCCAGATTATGCTCACTATATTATCGGTGAGCATGGTGTACCCTGATTCATTCATATCCAATCAAATGAACTCTTCATCACCATTACGATCAATGCATATTGCATCGGTTGGATCGGCAAATTCCATAGTCTCCACAAATACAGTTGTATTCAAATAAATAGCAGTGCATTAAAAAAGTGAATGAAGTTAAAATATTTCTTAATGGCTTTTAGTTCAATATTTCAAATGTAGTGGAAACATTACACATTCAATTCCAAATCAAAGCATAAGCAAATTTTATCAAGTCTGCGTTACAGGAAGCGAAGAAAAGGAATATTAATGTTAAAAAAAATGGCAGTCAACATTTTTCTCTTCAAACCCTCTTCAAACTCTATAAACTGAAGAAATGTATCAAGATTGAACTTCACTTTAAATTATTGAACTACTATTTATTTGCATAACCATTGTTTTTGATAACTGCTGTGCATCGGCGTTGCATCGATTCAACCAACTTCTGCCACCTAGAAACAGGTACTTCAACCCAGGATGAACAAACTCCATTCCACAGTTCCTGTGAATTTTTAGGTTTTGCTTCAGAAAGTGCATTTTTAATGTCACCCCACAAGTTTTCAATGGGGTTGAGGTTGGGGGATTGAGCTTACCACTCAATCCTTTTTGTCTGGAACCAAGATGTTCCTCGCTTACTCGTGTTTGGGGTCATTGTCTTTTTGAAACACCCATTTCAGGGGCATTTCCTCTTTGGTATACGGCAACATGATCTCTTCAAGTATTTTGATGTATTCCAACTGATCCATGATACCTGGTATACGAACCCAACACCGTAGTATGAAAAACATCCCCATACCATGATTTTTGCGCCACCATGCTTCACTGTCTTCACAGTATACTGTGGCTTGAATTCAGTACCCGGGGGTCGTCTGACGTACTGTTGACGACTACTAGACATGAAAAGAACAATTTTACTCTCATCAGTCCACAGAATGTTACGTAATTTCTCTTTGGGCCAATCGATGTGTTCCTTGGCACATTTTAACCGATTCTGCACATGCCATTTTTTCAACAATGGTCCTTTACAGGGGCTCTGACTAACAACACTTGCAGGTAACTGGAGCTCCAGAAAGATCAAAGATGATCTACAATTACCTGCAGGTGCTGTTAGTCAGAGCCCCTGTAAAGCACCATTGTTGAAAAAAGACAATCTTTCCCATTCTGACTATTTTTTGATCCATTTTAACAGCTGCTTGTTTTCTTCTGCGTGTTTCAGGTTTTTGTTGCCATTTTAAAGCATTTGAGATCATTTTAGCTGAGCATCCTATAATTTGCTGCACTTCTTTATATTTTTTTCCCCTCGCCAATCAACTTTTTAATGAAATGACATTGTTCCTCCGAACAATGTTTGGAACGGCAATTCAGAAGGAAATATATTTTATAACAATGCGTGAAACTTCCCTTCTTCCTTAATAAAGGACAATTAATGACATGTTTTTTTCACAGAATGAATTAACAAATTGAACTCGACACTGCTATTATTCTCAATTACTCAGAACAAGCAGCGTGCATGTCATGACAGTTGGGTCTGTTGTTTTTCTATTACACTACTACATCTACAAGTAAAGTATTTGCCATGCAGAAATATCACTACTACCAATAACAGTGGTTTAATCAGGTTGCTGATGTTGTACTGCTATTTTCTTGAACACAACTGTACAACGGTAGACGCAGATAAGGCAGATGTTTCTTCCAAAAAGTTATTTTGCAGCAGATAGCCTACAGAATTGTGCTTATTTTTTATTTACTTCTAAGGAATCTAATAAGAGAAATCAGTTTGAAAATCCATCCAATGTATTTTCTAGCCAGCCCTCCAGACCAAAAATAATAACAGCATGTTAATATTATCAGTCTCTTTGAGATGGAGCACAACCAGATGATATTAGTAAGGAAGATATGCTAAGAGATAAACGCATCATGGTGTAATGACCATTGGGCTCGAATGGAACCCAAAACTTACCTTGTGACTAGAATGAAATAACTGTTGAATAGAATGAAATATCCCAACTTGACTGGTTCAGTGCAAAATAAAATAAAAGCCATTGTATGTAAAATGTATTTTATTTGTAGTTATCATTTGAACTAGATATATACAGAAAACTATTTCGCAATTATTACAAAAATCTAAAAACCACAAATCTGATCAAATTGCATTAACTGCCATGTTTGAGATGTCATGATGATTACACTTCCTAATACAGCAGTGTCTATACACAACCCTTCCCAAAATCCACTCTCATCCCCTTAAACTTCACTGCACAGACTTATACATTTTCTGAAGCCCCCCCCTGTGTCTGGAAAATACTGTCTACATGATGCATATCTCTTGAACAGAAAATATGGTTCTCACAAAAACAAAAAATCCTCCACCGTGCATTTCAGCATATAAACAAGAAACGGGAACTTCAAACACTCACCACTTAAAGCACTGAAACTAGTTGCATTACATAAAAAGTGCAGTCATACTAAAGGCTAACAATAAGAATAATGATTACCAAAAAAACCAAACCCAGCAACTTGACTGAAAGAGCAGCCATTTTAAAAATGTGCTAATATGAAGGCTATCGAACATAAAATGGAAAAACCCGAGAGGCAGCAGCTCAGCATATTTGACTGGATTTATGCCTGGAGTGAAACACCCACAAGAACAGAAGAGGACAAACTAGACATTGGGGGGTAAACCACAGTATTTGGGGTTTAAGTGCTGTGCTCTGGAATGTCCATTTATGTCTGTAGAGGGGGGTAGAGGCATGAATTTAATTTCACTCCACTCATACGACACGCAGTACAGTAGATGACAAATCAACAAATTAGTGAAACATTCAGTGGCACAATTGGTGACATCAGAACTTAAATTGGGTGTGTTTGGGTGATACACCTATGGCAGGCTCTTGTCTTGCACCACCATAAAATGTACAGTAACAGATAAGGCAGTTCTCATTTCTCTGAAAAAGCACATCCTGTCTAATGGCCACAGATCACAATCCAGGAATGCTATGCTTACATGTGTTGTTCTATATTCGCCAAAAGTCATTGTGATTTTAAAACCAACAGTATTGGAGCAAATTATGCTTAAATATAGTTTAAAAGATTGGTAAAGAGACTGATTTCAATTGACAGACTGTGAGATAATTGGTATCACTATTCTCAGGGAGGAATGTTCTCAACATTTTCTGAACAGACTCTCCACATTTGTTCTGGAGAACAGGTACAGAAGAAACTGGAATATTGTATTTAGTACTTATACCCAAGTTACCAAATCCAGGTGGGCGCAAAACCCTACAAGTCAAATCAATTTTCTTTGCAGTAAACTAGTACCTTCCAAATGGAATCTAAGATTTCTGAATCATTCTAGAACATCACCGAAATATGAAATCGTTTCCCGACAAAATACAAGCAATTGAAAGCAAAACATTTGGCAAAAAGTGTTGATATTTGCATGGAAATGCAGGTCAATGCATCCTGAACCAAGACTAGTTCAGGGATTTAGTCAGGCTGCTCTACTCCAATGGGTAATTAAAGCTGGTCCCATGTTATGTTACTCAAGTTTAGTGTAGATATTCCTCAACATCTTCAGTATAACTTGCCCTGCAAAACTGTTAAAAAGTCAAGGTTGGAATTTTGACCTAGAATCGATCTTCTGCTTATATTCTTATTTTTGAAATGTGAATAAATATAAAACTGAATTGATGCTCATAAATCCTCCAGCACTGAATTTAATACAAATGAACAGCTTTACAGCAGATGAATGTACAGATCTCCCAGTGACGGTCATCATTGCCTCAGTGTATCCATTTAGATCGTAGCTACTACTGCAGAATACAGAATATAAGTCTTGGCTAGTGTTGAATGTAAAGCAGTGAAGCACGCAGGAAGAAGCATGTACTGCAGGTGGCCCCTGCACACTTAAAGCCATATCCCTCCTCTGCAAAGCCCATCATTTAAAGTTAGTAGGCACAACTGGAGAAACAAATGTATTTGAATTGAATGTTAAAGGAAATACAAGTTTGCTCAGTAATTTTCTTGGACCTGAAAGTTAGTCAAAGCAATTTCACAAATACATTCTTATTGCTAAAGGGTACAGGAGCTTGGTTTTAAAACGCAGTAGCAGTGATGACAGACCATAACTTTGAAAAGTGTAGTTTGGTTTGAGCACAGTAAAGGCATTCAAGTTATAATGCTAGTTTGCACACTTTTTAAAAATGAAGAATAAAGTGCTAAATCATGGATTAAAGGCCTTGTCACCGGAAAAAAAATGGAGCTAGTCAAAGGAGCACTGTCCATAATATCAAATGACACCACATTGCCTTAGAGTTATCGAATTGGTAAGTTTCATGAAAAAAATCCTTTATACTGAAGTCAGACACATTGCTGTTGATTTGTAAAAACATCTTCCGCTACTGTAAGGCCTGGTTGTAGATACATTTAAACTGTAGCTGATGAATGCAAAGCATACCCAAGTACATACATGATGGACAGTACTGACAAGACTGGTCTACTCTACGCCCACACAGCATGGCAGAACAGCCATGTTCAGTGCATTCAGTTCTGTAGTCAGTTCTTAGATGCCCTTTCCTTCCATTTCTACACTCCCGCAACACCGAAAGGCCTTTTGTTGCTTCTTTGGTGCTTTAATATATAGCTGCATGTGATAAAATCCTGGAGTATCCTGTATTTTGGACTAGTTTGGACATTTTCAGAAACATGGAAGATCAAATTAGCTTGTCTACATAAAATGTACAGTACAGAACGTCTACACCTGAACATGTTGCACATTAGGTACTTAACCATTAGTTAATAGGGCACGTTTTGAGACACTGATCAGTTGAAATTCTCTCAACACATCACATATTTAATTGATTCACAATAGCATAAATTTCCCCATTAATCAACAGGGGTAGGACCTGGAGTAATCAACTGATCTGAATTGGATTTGAATAGACATTTATAATAGATTTTAACTATGTAAATGGATGCATCTGTCCTGCCTCCATTGCTATAAAGTGCTGATAGATAATCTCTACAAGGACATATATTAAAATTCCCTTTATGTGGGTTTGTGCAATGAGCTCCTTCATTTTGTTGGGTATAGACTCATGGCTGACTACAATCAGCACAGAAGTTCTTAGGTAGTAATTCTACAATTGTTTAATTATATTTTTGTCAAGAGCAGTTTGTTTCCCCATGTCCAGCAGGTATGGACCACAGCCATCCTGTGGAGGCCAGAAAAGAGCTCAACTTCAACTGCACTGCTATACCCATGGGTACTGCATGTTCAGTTCCTCTATGTTGGGAGCACTGGAATGCATAGTTGCCACCCAAGTAGCAACACTGTCATGCCTGTGTTGTATCAAGGGATTATGTGAGGAAAATCAAGATCATGACAGTTAAGTTTTTCCTTTTGCAATGAGGAAAATATGGAACAGGTTTAACTTTGGGCATCTGCCTATATATGGATCCATTAATCAAAAATAAATTAAATAAAAATGCTAGACAATAAAACCGTAACACTCTGAACATTAAAAGAATGCAGAGCCCTCAGGAGGGTGGGTCCCTGGTGCTTTCTTCTGATTGGCGGGTTGACTGATTGGCAAGCTAGCATGGCCACTGGCAGGGGAACGTGTGGGCAGGGCTCACACTGGCATGTGCATCTCGTTATACTCATCCTCCCCTTCCTTCTCGTCAAAGGTGGGCTCCGCATCATCGGCATCCAGCTGCGGTACACAGGAAAGTATTGGTGACTTTCAGAGTCCTTTCTATTTTCTATTAAAACTTCTCACTTTTCAGTTTCGTTGATTAACTGGATTCATTTAAAAAAGCCTACTTATATTTATCAATCTATACAGAAACCCTCTATTCCCAGAGATGACACACTTAAGACTTGCTCTTTATTCGGTTTAAAACGAGGACCAGTGGAGTGTGTGACGATAGACGGAGGTTACTCACACACTGCATTTCGCGGGTGGTGAAGATTCTGGAAAGTAGGAACATTTTCACAGGGACCGTGAGGATGAGGACGAAAGGGAAGGCCAATGAGGCCACAGTGGACATGACCGCCCACAATACTGCCAGGCAGACCAACTGGATACCTGTGAACAGGTGCATTCTCCATGTCCGTACCTACAGACACAATGTTTACTTCCAGTCAATGCCACAAGTTCTTGACACAAGCCAAACAAAAAGAAATGCACATTTTTACATAGGCTACAGGCATTAATAAAACTTAGCTAGTGGGTGCCCTATTTAAAGCAAGGTAACATTGTTATGAAATCCTGATTTGTCATTCATCTCCAATTTGTTTTCTTTCATTGCCTTGAATCCTGACCTTGCGAACATAGGTTTGGTCCGGATGGTACTTTGGTGGCATAAGCAACAGCAGCATACGCTCTGTCAACTGGATGCCGTTGAGTGACATCACGCCCATGTACAGGAAGATCCCAAACAGCACTGCAATGGGGATCTTACACAGGAGGTCTCCAATCACGATGGACATGCCTGGGGATGAGATCAACTGAGCACTTGGCCTCAAATAGGATATTCTTTATTACATTACATTATTGACATTTGGCAGATGCTCTTATCCAGAGCAATGTACAAATTGTAAAGTGCATACCCATCACCAGGAACAAGTGCCCTGAAAGACCCAAGAGGGAAGTACAATTTCAAGTGCTAAGACTACAACAAAGATAAGGACTAGGGCCTATTTGATTAATCTGATAATGGATTACATTTATACATAAAAACTGTTTTTATACAGCACAATGCAATAGAATGATATACACTTCCATAAGAACAATAAACAGCTTACATAGCCAAACAAAACTAGCCAAAATATCATCCTAGTGAACAAGGTATTACAATTTATACTTCTTTTATAGTGTGATTCCTCTGTGCTTGCCCAAGAAGGGATGAAAGGCTTTCATTCTAAAGACTAAGGAAAATAAGGAAAGCACTTGTCAGGCGCATTCAATTATAAACCTGAAAGACACATTGCGCGGGGAGGCCATGGCTGGTGTCAGCGGTTTGGAGGACTTACCGACCAGGACAGCCACAAGCAGCCCCGTCACCCTTTGCTCTTTGACCTCCTGTATGCGTGGCTTGTCTCCGGGGGCGACAGCCTTGCTCATGACAGTGAGGGCGTTGGCATGGGTGACCGAGCGCACCGTGGCCGCGGCCATCCAGGGCAGTCCGAAGAGCGCTGAGGTTCCTCCCAGGACCACGATGAGCAGCAGGTCCAGGTGGAAGCCGGAGCCCTTCAACAGCATACGCTCCTTCTTACTCACGATCAGACTGAGGGGGACAAGTTCGGGCTCATCCATTACCATTAGCTTCATTTAAAAAAATCTAATGAAATTGCACAAGGAATGTATTGGTTACTCTGGAAAAAATAATAACTAATACAAAATGACATGTTCAAGAGGACATAAGTGTGACCTGTAAATTTGGGTTTTAAATTTAGAATGAAAAAATGTCATGGCCGCATTGTAAAAATGTTAACAGAAGAGAGGGTCATGTGACTCACGTGGTAATCTGCGTTTCCATGAAAATGAGAATGAACACTAGCAAGGCGGGGAGGATGCTGGCAGCCATCATCCAGATGGGGAATGCTTTTTCTGACCCCAGTGGATTGATCACCCAGCCACGTTTCTCTGGGCTGGTCACGGAGAAACCACTGGGCACACTCAGTTTCTGCATAAAGGACATTGGCATACAACTTGGCAAAGCTTGAAGTTTTTGTACTAGTACTATGCATCAATAAGACATTTCCCCACACCACATACAGGTGCAGAGGGCAGCCAAGTTGAAATGTATTCATATTCATCACAGGTCTAAGAATCCAGTCCTGGAGGGCTACAGTATCTGCTGGTTTCCTTTGCATTTTAAGAGGAGGTACCACAGGTGAATAGGGGAAAAACTTGAATCAAAATGACATTTCATATTTTGAATGTGGACACAAATAAATAAATAAAATTGGATTATGACTTATTTCTTTTTTTAGGAACATAGGCCAAAGTTTTAAAAGCACAAGTTGGTATTTATGGTATTTATAGTTGCAACTTGGGGGAGGGACCTTGCATGTGTCTTGCATATGACACAGTAGCGGGGAGTCCCTTTCAGCACTGTACACATTCATTTCATTCAGATGAAATATGCAATGCGTTTCTCTGATTAAGCACAGTGGTTCGTAGTGTTACATCCCCCTGCATGCATGTGGTTGGCTCCTTTAGGTGAAGCCAGTTGACTAATTCATGTTCAGCTGCCCCAAAAGAATAAAGGGTGGAAGTTTCTGCAGTTAGCTTTTTTGCATTTGGATTTGGTTAAGTGGTAATTTGTTTTAGGTTGCGGTCCATCTGTGCCCCCATTCCCCATGGGAAACACATTATTCTGATTTATCCACCTATCAGACTTACCCCCAAACACCCTCCATGTGTGTGCTGACACCAATTTATTGTACCATAACACATTTAAGGTGTAGGTTCTCACCTGTGTGAAGGTGTCCCGTATTCCGTAGTCTACCAACACCATGATGAAGATGGCTATGGGGACCCCAAAATCTCCAATCACCCTTCGGAGCTGAGTCAGAGAGGGATTTGGGATCAGTTTCTCAGATGTCATATCAGTGAGACACATGCAATCAATTTATAATGCACAAGCACTTCAGACTTACCCTGCCAGGGAAGAAGGCACTGTTCTTAAACTTGCGCAGATAGAAAGCAATGAAAAACGTTCCAGACATGAGGACCAGAGACAGCAGGGCTGTGTTCGGCTCTCCCTGGTTGACTGGTCCCACCTCGGTTGCGTTAGCCGGCAACAGGGCTGTACCGCCGCCTGTCGTGGCGTTCTCAGCAGTGCTGTTGCTAAGGGGACAGCGCCTCAGGGGGTGCTCCAGGAAGATCTGCCCAATGACAAAGGTTTCCATCGAACCGGTCTCAAGCCTTGGCATTGTCACAAGGACCAACCCTTTCAGTCCCAAGCCCAACATGATACGGCTCATGTGGCACTCTTGTGAGTTTTACGGTAGTTTTCGTGCCATATGGCACTCTTGTGAGTTTGTGCCATATGGTATTCTTGGGACTGAAAAGCTTAAAGGTACAATAGGTCAGATTTTTGTGTTAAAACATTGTTCCACGACCATCGTAAATCCCTTCCCATCATTGAAAAAGGCTCACTGACATGTTGACTCACCTTCTGCCTATGTTTATAGACCTTAAATTCAAGTTTCAAAATATGCGGTAAACATCATACAAGCTGTACAATAATTCAAGCTCATTGGCTGAAAATTGGTTCTAATTGCCACAGCCAACAGCGTTCCAACGTCAGTGCATTCACAGAAAATGGGCGGGATAAACAGTGTGGTTTGAGCGTGTTTGTTGTTGCAATTCCTCTCTTGACCATTAGAAGTACGAAAATACCCATTATACCTTTAATGTCTTTCCAAAATTTGACGACATTCCCATATCCTCAAAAGTAATCTTGCTATCCATCTTCTAATGACAGAAACTCATTCTCCGCCTCCCTCCAATGTCTAGTCTCTAGTCTCCTCTAAGCCTCCCAATATGCAAACATTTAAAAGCTAGAACTTTGGGAGTGGTTCCAGTTTATTCACATTGTTAAATATTAATGGCAGCTTCAATCAGTAAATGAACAGTAGAAACAGAGATGTGGAAATAGACATAATGCTTAACGCCATAAATAGTAGCTGCTGCCAGTAAACTTTCAGCTAAGGATGGGCGATCGATAACCCCCGAATGATTGGGCAATATACAATGCATATCACAATATCTTGTGTTGGTAAAAACACGGCTTTGTCTTTCTTGAAATAAGGTCCTTACCTTAAATAATTAGTAATAATTAATAATAAGTACTTAATCATAATCAGACAACACTGTGGCAAATGTGAGGGTATATTAATTCATAAAATTTCATTTGCGTACCTCACTGATGGTTAAATCTTTGAGGATGGCCATCATACCATCACAATCCCATACTGCAAAATGGTTAGCAGTGATTGACCATCAGTGAGGGGAGGGGGGGGGGGGGGGGGGGGTTTCTTTGCATTTTTCTTGTAGTGCTACTTCAAAATAGGGACAAAATCCATCACATTGGTTGAAATATCATTCCCACTATTCAAGGCTTTGTAAAACAATAAACACCAGTTAGAATGTTTGCGAGTTAGCAAGCCCATCTGGTGTACAGTAGCTTTTCATAAACTGCTGAAGGACAATCTTGATTTGTGTGAATAGGCCTATCACAGCTGAACGTGTACTGGTGCATATCACCCACCCCTACATTTCTTCAGTAAAGCATCTTATTTTGTTCCACTATGCTAACACAATGTCAGTACCACCTGAAGCTCAAACTGACCAAACGTACCTCCTTTCCTCTGATTTTTTCCACACCCTCTCTGTGCCTCTGTCTTCCTACCAAACTCTCTGTTGAGTCTATCAGTCAGAAGAAGGAGATGTAGGTTTAACTCAACACTCACTGCACATTTGAACAAATAAGTCTTAATATGGTGGGTGTTGACTATGGTTCCAGTAAACATTTCTCTAAATGATTTTTTTTGTCAAGCAGAAAGATGTAATATTAAAAATACCCTGAACTCACTACAATAGAATAACCTTTTCATAACACCATAATGGTTTACTGGCTTAATTTAACCTACTAATGATATCTTGTATCAGTAATTGGTTGCTGTTCCACGAACAGAAATTATCCATGTATGAATTGTTCATTCAAGGGCAAAAAGAGTTTAATTTCTTTTCACCTACCTTGATACACTCCGTTACTCACATTGTTTCTGGTTTCCCATGCTACGATTGCTTCAGCATTGCTATGGCTTTACACATTTCTAATTTTCTGCAGTCAGTTAGGGCTTCAATGCAACAACCAGGCCTGCCCACCTTGCCCAGCTTGGAGAAGGTCTCGTAGATGAAGATGAGGGAGATGAGGAACGAAAAGATCTCCTGAGTGAAACGGGAGACGAAGCGCACCAGGAAGCTTCCCTCAAAGGCCACGATCACGATCACGATGACAATGAGCCAGAACCCAATCCAGACTCGACCTGTCAAGTACTCCATGTCGTTTCCCTTGCAGAACTAGAAGCGCAGAACAGGTAAACATACACAGAAACACACTGGAACATATTCAGATATAACACTCTCAATTTAGGTTCAACTAATGCCAGGCTTTCACTCTGGAAGTGTGCCAGCCACCCACAGAAACACTGAGTGAATAATGTACTCATGCTGAAAGTTGCAGTGCCATGCTCTCTGCCTACAGCTAGAATCTGAGGATAAGTACTTAAAAACATTCACCCATTTCCTTGTGTGCATTTTTCAATTAGGTATGTGACACTGACCAATACTTTTGTAGCAAGCAATTATTCAGCATCAGTCCAACAAATGGTGAACCAACATTTCTCTATTTACTGACACGGGCAGCATACACAAAGTATGTGTATACACAAGTGTTTGGCTAACACTTGACTTTGCTCATTACCTTCCTGTACTTCCATAACTTTTACCGATACCACTATTCCCATGCCTAATGACTTCAAGCATCATCAGCAGAGTGTCTCTCAGACAGTGTGGGAGCAAACTCACAGAGTAGAAAGCCTCTTCGAACACCAGCAGGGGGCCAGAGAAGCCCACCACCAGGAGGGGCTGGGCCCCAAGCAGACAGAACAACACACCCTGCACCGCTGTGGCTACGATCAGCTCTGACACTCCAATCAGACCCTCAGTCTTCTCACCTAAGTGAGGGAGAGAATACAAGCTCAGATTTGAAATACAAGATATTCCCTCATCTGTCAGTAATACTGACACACCCAACTTTTACTGGGTCAATTCTGTTCAAGGGACAAGCCATTATGTACCATTAGATTGGAATAGGTTGCACATGGTTATGAGTGGATTCATATAGATAGTTTTTCAGTCCAGATGAAGTTTGAACCATCCCCCCTCCGCTTGGACTCACCCAGCAAGCCCCCAAAAGTAATGGCAGGAGAGAGGGCAGCAAAATAGATGAAAATAACTGCTGCCATGCACTGGGCATTTAGGGCATCCTTGAAGTCGCTGATGTACTTGGGGTATCGTCGTCGAGCATCCCGAATCAACCCACCAAAGGGCCGCCCTGTCCGCTGTAGGGGGTCATCTTCTGGCTTGAAGGGGGTGAGGAGAGCTGTTGGGCAAGAATGTAAAGTTACTGCAAGTCTGCTATGGTTAAGAAATCTAAAATCAAGCTTATAGACGTAAAGCTTTTGTGATCGGACCTGGGTCAAATGCATAATTGTTTTGGATTCAAATACTTGTCTATGCTCGTCTTTGAACTTGTCTGGTGTATTGGAACCTACAAAATAATCAAAGTGCAAACCCCGCCTGCAGGTTCTCTTAGTGGGCTTAATTGCACCAGGCAAGATCAGTTGAGCACAGAAAAGTATTTGAATCCAAAACAATTACATATTTGACCCAGGTCTATTTGTAATAAAGGAAATCGAAGACCAAGCAGGCAATACACAATTCAAAACAGTAAATTACATCCGTGAGAATTGTTTTCATTACATTACATTATTGGCATTTGGCAGACACTCTTATCCAGAGCGACGTACAGTTGATTAGACTAAGCAGGAGACAATCCTCCCCTGGAGCAATGCAGGGTTAAGGGCCTTGCTCAAGGGCCCAACGGCTGTGCAGATCGTATTGCGGCTACACCGGGATTAGAACCATCGACCTTGTGTGTCCCAGTCATTTACCTTAACCACTACACTGCAGGCCGCAGGCCGTTTTCAGTGTTGCAAAGGTACGTAGCAAGTATAATCTGTCAGCCAAATCAGCTGTAGGTATATATATTTTTATTTCATTGACAGAGCTAGTAAGATTATAGTAAGAGTGACAGCCTAATTTAAAGAATGAATGACTGAATGAATGAATATCCCCATACCTTTTTCCTCAGGGCTCTTGGGCTCTTTGGCTAGCAGCTTCTCCTCTTCCTCCTCCCTCTTGCGCAGCATTTCCCTCTGGAAGCGAGCCACAGAGCGCAGCAGCTCCTCCCCGCCCACCTCAGAGGGTGGCAGCACAACGCTGCAGTCCAGGAAGCCATTGATGGCATTGAGCAGGTCCTGCCGGTCATCAGCCGAGTACGCAGCCTCGTGGAAATGCTACAGAAGGACAAGGGGAAATCGGACCATCTCCAGACACTTCCTCTTCTTCAACTCAATTTGAACACATTTACCCACTGGTCTCTGGGTCAGATTTGCGTTTGATATGAAATCAGTGCTGCAGATGCCTGGCAAGGTTACTAGCCAAAACGTACAACCATATGAAATTATTTTGTTCCGTATATTAATAAAAATGAACATCTCTGCTAAAAAAGGTTGGCAAACTGCAGGAATTTAAACCATGTCTAAATTATTAAAACATTCAACCAGTTCTGTGGTCCACGTGTAATTTTGACCACCTACATTCAAGAACGTGTGTTCCAGGCAAACAATTTTGTTTACATCATGTTCATGGTGTGAATGGCAACCAGTCTCCTCATGCTCCATATCCGATAGTTCCCCTCAGGACCCTTGCATCCCTGCTCACCTTGTCAGACATGAGTGTGGAGATTGAGCGGCCTATCTCATGGTAGTCGATGTTGGAAGAAGCTGGCCCCAGCAGAACAAACAGGAAGCGGACCGGTACTGGCACCTCCAGCACAGAGTCCAGCTCAACTGCCTCCTGCAGCCGCACAAAGGCCATAGTGGGCTGCTCCAGGAAGTCCACACTCCCTGTAGGGGTAACAATTTGCCTCAGGCACTTCACAATTCATCCGAGGAAGAGAAGAATCAAGGAAACATTAAATTACATTGCATGAATGGCATTTGGCAGACGCTCTTATCCAGAGCGACGTACAGTTGATTAGACGTACATCGAACCACCGACCTTGAAGGTCTCAGCCATGTATCTTAACCACTACGCTACAGGCCGCCACGACATGGATCTAGGAATCTGACGGAAACTAAATGGGAAACGCTAAGGGGATAATGACGGTCAAGTATTAAGTGGGGACTGCATCATAGTCAAATTGTCAAATTACAACTATTCCCACAAGCCATAATCATTCCTGTGAAGGACAACTCACCCACAAGGACAACAGTGGCCTCAGCATTTTCTGGGATCTTCTCCAGGAGCTTCAGCTCATGCTTGGATTTGGACTTGTGCATTCCTACTGTTATGGGATGATCCTTCTGTGAAAAAAACACCATTAATATACCCAAGTACTCCACCAACAACAGCACAGGACTGCATTCACCACAAAACCAACCTCTAGTCAGAAAAAAACATTAATGTGAACAAATCCCCCTTGAAATGCATCCATTGTTAAGACAAAATAAAGATCCACCAACACAGAACACAGAATACATCTGGTCTCTAGGATTCTATAAGAGAACTTGCTAGAAAATTTGCTGTAAAGCAGCTGGCTTACACCTGAAGCATGTACCTGTACATGAAGTGTACATCCAAGCCCAAATTCTCATTTTAGAAAGTTTCTCTTATTTCCATTTGATTCCTCCTTGTACAGTACCTCCTTCCTCTCAATATCAACCCGGGTGTCAGTCTCAATGACAGCAACACCACTACCCATGAGAGGGTCAGTGACGGAAGGTTCTGGCTGGGGCACGTGGTTGCCGCTGTGGTGGTGGGGAATTAATGAGCCCAAGCTAGCGGCTGAGATGTTCCTGGGGAAGGTACTGTGTTCCTTTTCATCACTTGGGTGACTGTTCGAGGGAGAGAGATGGATAACGATGACCAGGAGAAATGGCTAGCCATTAGGCATAAACATTGGTATTAATACATAGGCATAAATACATTGCATTGTATTTCACAGATGTTTTTGTGGAAAGCAATGTACAAAACAGTACATATCAGTGCAACGACTGAACACATAAGATGAGATAAGGTAGCATTCTAGCATTCTATTCTAGATTCTATTCATTTTTATCATTGCTTGTGTTCCTCTAAATATTCCGTACCAAAATGTAAGGGTGAGATAATGGTCTGTTATGAATTTCCTTCATGGTACATCATACATTAACAACAAAGTGGACATGTTGGTCCATTTCCCACCTATGTTTAAGCAGCAGGGCCCTCAGCACATTGGCCCGGTCCTCTGCTTTTATCTGGTCTGAGATGATCATCTGTTCCACCACCTGGTGAGAAATGCCAGGCAGCGTCTTCTGGTCTAGATCCAGGAGCACCGCCCCTGAACATAGACCGAAAATTCATTGAGTGGGGGGCAAGCAATCAGCATGGAGACACTGTCAATATGAGAACATCACTTATCAAACAACCCACAGGTTCATCAATCACCCACATAGTCTGTCACTCAGTAATTTCCGACCAATCAGGATGATATATTGTCCACAATACCAGCTTAATGAAATGCATACATACTTGCCTCAGGCACATACTGGCTTCAAGCACAGTTTCCCCTCTTTTTTCCCTTTTGTTGTTAGCTTTATGACTAGCCCGTTCTACATCACACATCCTTCCCCGGCCACCTTCCCCCTCTTTGTAAAACCACTTCCCTTTCCCCTCCTTCTACGTGCATCCACCTCACCATGAGAAATGGTCTTTCGGAGCTCCAGTAGGCTGCGGAAGCTTAGGGAAGCTACGTGAGGCTTGCCCCAGCGGTCCGTCTCCTCCTCCACGTCCTCTTCAAACTTGATCCAGCGGGCCGTCTCACGCCACTGCATCTCCTGGTTCTTATCCATGATCAGCTCATTGAGCTCCACAAACACCTGAGAAAGTGTCCGAAGGAAAGTCATCTACCACTGGACAATATAGCACTCATTTATAAGGCAGTATACAGCGGTTTTAAATATGGATGTTTAATAATGTCCACTGCGTATTAAACTTTTCCCTCCGCAAATGAGCATTGGCCACATTCTTGCATTTTTCAGCTTTGCAGCATTGCTTTGATCTGTACTATCGGTTAGCAAAGTTAGTATATTCAGCTACTGAAGGCAACTACCCACCTTCAATTAATTGTCAGCTATATATCCTTTGGAAACGTGCATGTTAAAATTAGAAAATGGTTCCTAATATGGGTTCACAGAAAAAAGGTACAAGCAAACTGAACACGCAAAAAGCTATATTCTTCAAAGCTACAGATACCTTAAGCAAATACACAGACCAATTAAACCATTCACACACAAAATCTCAGTAAAAGCATTTTGATGATGCACATATTTAATCCCATTAGACTCCATCAACCGAACTGCAGCACCAGGGAGTTGCATACAGGTGTCCTGTCAGCATGTACGTATGCTTTCCGAGATAGCTGCCATGTTCCCCAAGATTCCTGGTGCAACAGCTCCAACGCCAGCCTCGTCTGCGCGCACACTCCATGCCTTATTGTTCAAAGCACACAGGTTTGGAGTTTCCAAAAGCAAACTGCCGGGGCTAGGCAAAACTCTCCACAATTTCACGCGCATTCCCGCATGCCTCGGACCAGGCACTGCCTCACCTTCTGGTGCCGGGCCACACGGCCAGTGAAGTCCAGCAGGACCATACCGCCCAGCTGGGAGGCGGCGGCGTGGTAAAGATACACTGACTGGAGGAGTGACAAGTGGAGGAGTGAGGACTGCTGCAGTCTCACCAAGAGCAGTGCATCTCCACAAACACACACACCCACACACACTGTTTTCACCTTGCTACTGGGGACCTAGATACATTAATAAAACATGGCTCCCTGATTGAGGCGCGCCTGAGCTCTCGGGTGTCTGGTTACCTGTGCAGTTTCTTTCCCTCCCTTTTCAGTGTGTGAAAGGAAAGAAGTAACTCATTCATTTTTAATTGTTGTTCCTTCTTTCTCCTCCACAAAAACAAGAACAGAGATGCCAAACTACAGACAGGAGGCAGAGTAGAAAAAGTTGAGCTGCTTTTTTTGTAAAAAAAAAAACTTCTGAAAGGTCTGTCCACAACTATAACTATAAATGATAACTATAACAATAATGAAGCAAGCATTCATACTAATGAATAATACCCTTCTGTAAATAACAGAACATGAAAACTTGTAAATTCAAATGGACTGTTAGCGTTTCCATCGTTCATGCACTGCACCATCCGTGATCCATAATGAACGATACATTTATATTTAAAGTTATTGTTCCATTTTGGGCCATTACACCGTATAAATAGCCTTTATATTTTATATTACAAATGCCATCTGAGAGGCTGGTAGTCAGTAGCTTCAGTAATGTCAAAAGGCAGCCTACACACATTGCTCATGGTACTGAATCAGTTTTGAAGAGTCAAACTAAACCACACCATACTGTAGGTATACTCCAGTGGAGAACGCCCTCTTTATACCAGCACATCCATGTTGTACTAATACATCCACAACTATATTGCACCCAGAGAGGAAGAGTACCACTGCAGCCCCCTGGGCTTATGCATCGTATTGTTCTTGTATGAAAGTGATGGCTGCCTTAGATTAAGAATTCAGCCAGGCCACTAGGGAACACTTCAATTAGGATGCCATTGGATAGGGATTATAGGGAGTCAGGGTTTGGTCAAACATCTAACCTAACCAGCAGATCTGAGGCACTGGTTTTTGACTCGATTTATAACGGAGTAGCAAGGTATTTAATCACCCCAAAATACCGAATAGAAAACTACCATTTATAGCGCTTACCCCCAATGAATGTACATCTTTATCTATATGGTTGTATGAACAAATGTGCTTGAGCAAGTACGCCACATCACATGCCAGTAAATCCAAGAGCAATCCAGCAAAAAGACAGTGTTACCACTAAAACAAAAGTAAAACTATATTCCTGTCTGTGATCCAAAAAGATCTGGTAAGTACACACACCTCATGTGGGGTCCGATCCAGTTTTCTGCCGCGGGTGCTGGGCTCCTTGTGGTCCTTGGTGACATGGACAACCTGTCCCTTGGTGCTCTTCCTGACCAGGTGTCGACGCACTCCAGGGACATCCTCAAAGCGGTGACCTGTGAAGAGGAGGGAGTGAATCATTACAGGTCAGAGACGATGGTAATTGTGGATATGATGGAACATGACAAACTACAGCCAAGTTAAAGAGGCAAAAGCCACTCCCAAAATAGAATGCCAAGCTAGCTGGGGAGGAACTTAAACAAAAGCAGGAGAAATAATCTTCAAATATTCAATTTCAGACCAAGTGATAAATGAAGAACACTCTGAAGTAAGCCAAGTTCACCACAAAAGGATTTTTGGCAGCTGTTCATCAGGGAAAACACTGCAATGCATTTTAAAATTGATACTGATATTATGGTAATGTCTTCAGCTGCTGATTACACGTGAACAGAACTGTGAAGACGTGAATTAATTGTCACAGGATTTTGAACTCTTTATCTGAACACCCTTAGATGAATCTCCACTCTGATCACCCCAGTTAGTCCTGTGGCTGTAGGTGTAAGTACTAGAATAGTTTTAGGTAAAGGAGAGCGATACAACTGTGTGTGATGAGGGGGTACCATCATCAGCAGTTGAAAGCCACACTCAGGAAACGACAAATGGGACAGATTATGAGCCTTGTCCCAAGAACACTGTGGCAGTGACAGGTGGTTTTAGATATTCACACAGGGGCCATGATGCGTGCACAGAGCTTGGACCCAATCCGGACACATTTTGGAGGTTTGTGGGAGAGTATGCAATCTTATAACCAAAGTAGCCTACATGCAATATTCAGCTCCAGTCAATGTACTCTAATATAAAGAATGAAAAGTAAATGGTATGCTATTCAATACCTTTACCTTCACTGAAGCCCTAATTGAAGGGGAGACTCTAGAACAGATACAACCCCATGTATAATTGTATTCTTCATCCTCCTGTTATGTTTGAGGTACATTTTTATGCATGTGTGAAGGATACAGATCAGCCAGTTGAGAAAGCAATAACGATTTGTCTAGACCAGGGCTGCCAAATCCTTTTCCCGGTTCTAACAATTAGCAACTGAACAAGAATTCTATCTGTTGGATGTGATGTGCGTTTTTAGGGTTGGAATGAAAACCTACAGGATGGTAGATCCCTGGTACTGGAACAGGGTAGGGCAGCCCTGGTTTACACACTGTATAGGTCAACATTACTCAACTCAAAGTCTGCAGACATTTGTGCCTACACCACCTGATTTCTCCAATTAGCTTATTATTGGAACCGAGCAGGTAATATAATCAGCAAAATCTGGTGGTGTAGCGCACGGCAGCAGCAAATACCTGCTGACACTGCGGCCCACAGGACGTGGAGATGGGTAATGATGGTATAAGCTCCCTTTGTTGTTGGAACTCAAACATCCCTTCCTTACCACCCACTACTGCCCTCAACCCTGCATCATAGTAAACGACAGCACATGTCAATTTAAATTTTAATCTAGGACATCACCCACAGGCAGCCAACAAGTAATTTTGATTACTTTGATAACCAATTTTTGATGAGTAATGAGTAAAGTGATACAATTGGTCAGCCCATTAATATGCAGAGGTGCCTAGTAATGGACTGAAGCCTCTCCCCACACAGGACTCACTCTTGATGCCATCCAGGTCGACAGTGGCCAGTGTCTGGGCCTCATTCTCATCCGTGGCGACCCTCTGGTACTTTGCCTGCTCCGCACCGGTCAGGTTCCCTGACCGCCGACGGTCCTGCAGGTCGTAGCTGCGCCCAGTAGAGGAGACGCGGGCTAAGGGCGTGGAGTCCGACAAGATGGGGGTGCCAGGCGGTGCTGGGGTGGGGTCTGACCCCTCCGTCCTGTCTTTGAGCGCAGTCGAGGTTGAGCCCTGCTCGCTGCACAGGGAAGACGGACACGGAGATTCAGAGACAATGAGCCTGAGAACACCGAAGATGCGTCGTAAGGCAGATCGCAACAGGCCCAGGGCTGCAATGGCTGATGTAAAAACTCTTCTGTACACCATAAATGCAGTGCTACAGTGCAACCATCATGTGATCAGGTTACTATGGTGACAGCAGAAGCTAATGCATCACAGCCTTGGTCACCAAAGGGTTATAGGGCTTTTGTGTGATGAAATGGTGGTGCAGGCGACACTTGCTTTTCAGGCCTTCTTTCACAGGTCAGTATTGAGGTATTATTGCACACTCTAAAATAGTGTAAGCAGTTCACCTATCAGGCCCACAAAGCCTACAGAAGCTAACATTAGACAAATGTCAATGTACACCCTCCAGAATTATTCATACCTTCGATAAAGATGAACAATACACCTGTATAAAACACAATACAGGTAATGAGCTTTATTGTATGCTAAACAATTCTGTTGTTTTCATAGTAATACAATTGTTCAAAAAAACAACCCTATTAGTATTCTCATTGATTCTCAATTTCGAAATCGTTATGTATGAAAAATGAAGGCTTTCACAATTACATTTTTTAAAGGAAATGTAAATTCATGCAAATTCACTACAGAAAGGGAGCATTTTATTGGCCCTGGGTTGGGACTAAAGGCCAATTCTTGTGGTACCAACTGGCCTTCAGTCCATATGAAGCATGGCCATTCGATGCCAACTCCAGGCGGTTGCACCACAGCACCTCTTGGAGTAATTTTTTTTTGTGTGCTGGGAGACAATGAGTTATAAAATTCATAAGCTTCATACACCATTTTGTTTTGCTTGTAGAGCGGTTTAAATTTCACTGGGTGCAATGAAAAAGGTCTATAGTTTTGTAAGGTCAAGCCTTTGTAAATGTGTATGTAGGGATACGTTTGTATGTTGAGACCAAATCTGGTCTCAGAAAACATGCATCTATGTTTATAGATACTCGGCACTAAAGATGCACTTATTTCACAAAAGTGGGGTAAAATCTCCAAAAGGAAACATTTCATATTGCATTTCATACAACAGTTCATTTTTCATTGTAATACCCAGCAAGTGGCTGTACCAGCAAAACAGTATGAGTATGAGTATGAAGCTCAAATTATCAGGAGTTCTGTATCTCATCATTATCTATGAAAAAAAATAAAAATAAAAAATCCAAATGGTGCTGTGGTGCAACCTCACTAGAAAAGGGAAATGTATATAAAGTATAGTAGATAGGTGAGGGTATTGTTTGTGTGCACTGAAGTCCAGTCCAGGGAAAGGCTTCTTCGGCTTCTCTGCACCTGTTGCTCTTTGAGGAGTACCCAGAGTCCCAGAGGACTGGCCATGTGGAGGGACAGGGGGGAGAATGTTCTTGCAACACTACTAAAACATTTCCCCATCATAAACACATTTATGCAGTATCAAAGCAATGTGGTGAGAATCAAGTCAGCTGAAGAAAAAGTGCAGACAGAGTGAAGCTTACTCACTCTGTGGATGAAGCCTCCTCTGGAAGGATAGTGTCTTTGTCTTGGGCCATGCCGGGTACAATTTTAAGCTCTTGGACAGGCGGGGGGCTGCAGGATATGGAGATGGGGGGGTCATCTTCTGAAACAAAGAACTAGGGGAAACAAAGGACTTCCATCAGGCCTCTTCAAAAGCTTCCAAATGCATTGCAGTAAGATCCTTAGGTTGAGCCATTACTACCTTGCAATTGACCAACATCACCCCCTGATGTACTCCCCAGGAAGACTCAGGTCCTCCAAGACATGAGATGGCCGCAGCAGGTCCAATCAATTTATTTACCAGAGTACACAGGGAGTACTGAACTCCAAAAAAACAAATTTACCAAAATAAATGTCATGATACAGTCTTTAATCTCCCCAAAATACAAAATCCTTGGCGACTCCCATTAGAATGTATGCAAAAACTATGACCCTCCACGTTGGCAAGCACCAATCTTTAAGCACAGTGTCCCGCTGATGACTGCCCAGGGTGCCCACCCTGTCCCTCTCCCTGCCAAATGCTGACCTCACTGACCAGTGACCATAGATTTAGTAAAAGGGACAGAAAAGGGCCCGACCCCTCTAACCAGATGGACACTCAAGTCAATCTAAGGCTACAGAACAGTGAGTATACACTACGTGTACCATTTCACCACTCAGAATCCCTATCCAGCCTACTCCCCAGGGCCTAGATGCACTACCCCACCTTGCCAGCACTGGTAGGCCGCAATTTAGTGAAACTGTCCCCTAACATCACCCCAACTTGCACATTAAGTCGGCATGTAACTGAAGGATCCTCAAATCTGCTATTGGCTGTCTTTTAGCTATTTAAATTTCAGAAGCAAAAAGTTCATCTTAAATAACTAAGGTCTCATTACCATATCAATCAATACTCCACATGTATACAACTGTGGTTCAAACAAGTTATTTGTAGTTATACTGTAATACAATAGCTTCTGTGTGTTGACAGCTAATACAAATTAAAGCATGCTACTGATAAATGAATGGCCCACAGTGTTAGGCATGCATATCAAATTCCTTAATGCAACATGAAGCTCATTTAATAAATGATAACCTTTATAAAATATTCAGCGAGTGAAAATTAAGGTTGGCTCCACTTGTTGCATGACATTCACTGAATGTGGGAACAGTGTTTTGTGTTGATTTTAAGCTATACATTTTATATACTAATATCAATTGTGCATACACTGCGCATGCATGCATGCACTGTCACACAATCTGGGTCACTGTTGCCATGTAGATTGTAATGATTGTACCAACCATGCCTCAGTATATAGTTGTGTCCTCTGTAGTTGTACGATATTTGCAACATACAAACATGGATCTACACCACCTGATCTACATACTTTGGCAATGCCTTCACAGCTATACATTTCAAAGCTGCATGCCTGCAAGTATGTAATGAATGACCATTCAACCATTTGTATGTATAGTTCCTTTAAAAGTGACGCCTGACACAGATGGGGCTTGTGTGTGCATGTGTGGAATGCAATCTTGGAATAGATATGATACAACTGGAGATCATACACATCCATGTTGAAGCCTTGCTTTAGGATTTTAAATGGTACAGTGATCTAATGGTCAACGTATGCCATCAGGAGTGTGATGATGAGCCCTGACTCCATGGAAACGTGCATTGGTTACCCTCAAATATATACACAATGACATGCCCAGTGCCCTGGAGATGAACTCTCCAGACATAACAGGGCTTTTGGGACTGTCCGGGGGTCCCCTGTGAATCGGAATTGCATGTCCAATTACCTGCACCTGCCCAGCCTTTGCATCAGTGGCAGGGGTTACCACAAGGCCCTCTGCTTCAGGGGGGCTGCAGCACTCTTCCTCCTCTTCCTCCTCCTCCTCCTCCTCTCCCTCCTCGATGGTGGAAGCTCCGCTGGGGCCCATGGCGGTTTTCCGGCTCCCGCTCTTCTTCTTCTTCTTGCCGCTCTTCTTCTTGCGGCCATCAGATGGGAGTTTGGACAAGGGATGGTGGGTGTGGTGCGAGGAGTGACGGTGGTCTGAAGGGGGGACAGACTTATGAGTCACATACATGCTATCAATATGGCTCGCAATGACATTAAGGTTCACAGTATGTGTCATACTGTACTATAAGAATGACTAGGTTAACGTAAGTACCTCCATATTGCGTGATATGGTTTGCTAATAAACCAGTTGTCAGTTTACTTCTGATGAATTATAAGCTCATGTACATATGTAGGAAGCATACGTGAACCTTCCCTTCCCAGATTCTCTAGAGATGGAAGCATCTGGGGCAAACAATGGAGACAGTAGTATAACGCACGGCTCAAAAAATGTCTACTGACGTCTTGTTGGAGGACAGAAGTGCATGTGAGCAAACGTCGACTAACTAGTGGCCCGAAATATGACAAATCAGTGCAACTGAAATTCCTAGCCCTTGGGATAATGATAACACCCCATCAAACAATCTGCAATTAAACCAGAGTCAAGAGTTCAAAAATAGTCCAAGATGGTTCAGAACCATCCTTTTGAGAGATGCATCTGTGGTAGAACGGAGCATTTATGCTTACAAATTTAAATTCCTAGCCCTAGGGATAATGATAACACCATATCAAACTAGCTACAATTAAACCAGAGTCAGGAGTTCAAAAAAATGTAACTCCAAGATGGTTCAGAACCATCCTTTTGAGAGATGCATCTGTGGTAGAATGGCGCATTTATGCTTCCAAATTTAAATTCCTAGCCCTAGGGATAATGATAACACCATATCAAACCAGCTACAATTAAACCAGGGTCAAGAGTTCAAAAAATGTAAGTACACGATGGTTCAGAACCATCCTTCGAGAGATGCATCGGGCAGAATGGCGCATTTCTGCTTACACTCAAAGTCCTCCTCATTATAGGAGCGGTACTGCTCATCTGGGACTTGTGGAGCAGGGCTCAGGATCTGGTGAAAACGTTTCACTCCCAGGGCCTTGTTCAGGTCCCCGTCCTCGTCCTCGTCCTCCTCTGGCCGGGCGCTGTGAGGCGGCGGGGTGGATGGCTCAGGCTGAGGAGGGAGAGCAGCAGTTAGTTCAACTTCAGAGAGGGGAAGGGAGGGAGGAGAGAGATCAGAGACTGATCTCAGTTTGACTCAAGTCAACAGATGGATAAGAGAGCCCAAGGCTCTTGGATGAGTCAATCTTGGGCATAATAACTTTTGGCCCAAATAGTATTTTTATATACAGAAGTTAATACATTTGGACAAGTAGAATTTAGTGACGGAAACGGCCTGAAACCCTTTCAGCCCCCAGAGTGCCATATGACATTCAATGAAAATGACTGCAATACTTTTGGTTTAAGCCCCTATTAAAACCCTATTAAATTACCAGCTTTCAATTCTCATCCAAAGCCAAAACCCCTTTGGATTTGGGTGGAGCCACTTCATATTGGGCTCAGAACAGAAAGGGTTAAGTGAGTGTGCACTTGTGACTGTTTTGCTGTGGGTTTAAAACTGACAGCTAAAAGACGATTGTTTGGCAATGTCAAAATAAAAAAATGCAATTGTGCATTACCAGGCTAAACCACTGGGTGGGGACCAATTAGTTAATGTCGGTTAATGTCTTCCCATATAATTCCATTTAAATCACAAAACACAAAAAACATTTTGTAGTGCCAATAATTGACAATTGTTTAATTATGTTCACTTCAGCACTAATGTTACACCAGTATCACAATAGTAACCCTTCCAACAAGGTTACCCTAGCATGCCCATCCAGTAAAGCTAAAGTTCAAACTCAAACGGGTTACATGAGCACAAGGCACACCTTCTCCTACTATGGTGAGCTTGGCTAGCAAGTTCTGGATGCTGGTATGTGATAAGGGTTCCCTCTGGGCTGTTTCAAATCCAAAATAATTTTCAGAAAATAATCCCACTGCTGTTATTACTGAAAAGCCAATAACCAACCTGCTACTGAAGCCTTAGGTTTCAGTATTATGCATGGAGCAACATAAGCACAGCCCTCATCAATTCAAAGGCCTCACCCATTCAAATATTTGAGTTCTCATTATCTTTTCTAAATTAAATTACTGTAAGTGGTTGCAAGAAACATGTTTCAAAAGAATGTTCTAAAGGTTTCTATAACTTCATTCTATACATCTGATAAATGTGTAATAAACATGGTTTGATTGATTAATTAATTTGAGTAACAAGTTGTTAATTAAAATATAACTAGGTTACTTGAAGAAAATGTGTTCCTTAAGAAAATTCAGATAAATGTCAAATGAGATTTCAAAAAGCACATTCGTCATTCACTGAAGAACATTAATACAACATCAATAATTTATGGCAGATACACTCAAGTACAACCAAAGTTTTCATTCTTAGGAGTGACCTTTACATGATCTTCATGAGCAGTGCTGTAAATAACACTGCACGAATCTATACTCAGAGTGCAATGTGTTTATCTTCAAACTTAAGACCAAAGTAAATATTAGCATTATAATGGGTATATAATTACAAAATAATAAATGGCGAAATGAATATGGCCAGCATCAAAACTGAACGGATTCTGCAGTTCTACTTCTCTTGATGTGCACATCTTTGTCCACATATGGAGAGATAGTATCCCTGACAATTCCAAAGAAGCTGGCCATTCACATACAATTTTTCTGGACTTCAAGATGATACCTTGATTTAATCCTCATCATCCAAAATATCTTCTTACATGTATTATTATAGTCATCTTTATCTACATCAGACAATTACACTTGTATCTTTTATAAAAGGTGCACCCCAAACCAATGTTCTGCTTTCTAGCTACTCTTTACAGGTTGAGAGTCCTTCTGAGGTCTCAAATAGGTGGCAAGTTAACAGCATTTTTAAGGATACACAATACCTCAGCATAGCTGAAAGTATGTTTTCACTCTGAACGGCCTTGTACAGTACGTGGTCCCAGGGCTGCAAACCTTATATGGATAGGGCCAGTACATGCTATAAATCATTTGTGGCTGTAAACCAACAAAAAAATATAGTACGGGCCACCTTACTGAAGGCCTCATAAATTTACTAAGCTGTAATATTCCAAAAAGACAATACAAATTTTGTCAGCAAGATCTCAAAAGAGAATCATTTACGCCACCAAAAGTTACAAACTGCTTCACTGTTAAACAAATTAAACTGATATCCGAGCAGCACATTTTTTTTCAAAACCCCTGAGGTGGAGAGGTGTGAGGTGCTGTCCAAAGGGCAACATACTCTCCAGCCATACGCAAATACCCCAATGACAAGTACCTGCCATTGGGCATTGGAAGCTATCATCGGTCATTTTTTACCCTCTCTGCTTTTTTAAAGCAAAAACTATGAAAGGTCGTCAGGCTTCACTGCTTATTTGGACCACAACAGGAGGTCTCTTGTGCGTTAAGAATCCGCTCAACTTGACCGTATGAGGCCCATCAGTGACCTCTCCTTGTACACATACCACACATGGGTGCGAACAAAGAGAACTGAAAGATTTCCACAAAACAACAGTATGTGAGCTAAGGCCAATTTATACATGTTAAATATTGACCCAATCTGAAACCACTTTCTGAACAAGCTCCCTCCCTCATCCCATTCAATTCCCAAGCCCTAGCCCCAAAATAGCCTAAGAGACCTGAAAACTGATCATACAGAATGAAACCAAACGCATCACACATGGATGAGAGGACTTCACTAAAGAGATGTGCTCTGGTTTTTAAAAATTCTTCCAATTTTTTGTTTGGGAGGAAATCTAAACATCCTCTCTTTGATCAGCCAACATGCAGACAGTAGCCACCCAACTCACGTTTCATACCAAAAGTTAGAATCTACACCCATTTAACTAAACAAATCAAGGCCAGTCGTCCCCAAAAAGCAGGGCAGATAATCGCAAGGTCACTCGGGGAAACCAGGGAAGGACACTTCACAGCAGTTCCTAGTAATGCACCAAAAACAAAATTACAGTCCTGAAACATTCAAATATTTTATTTTTGAGGCAGTGTATCACATGCAGTGCTTGCAGTAAACTACCATAGCTGGCGTGGATGTGTTAAGGAGTGGCAAAGAGGTGACAGAACAAGTGTCCTGTAACAAGCCCTAAATAGCAAGATCAACTATCAGCCAGGGCCCAGAGCACAAATCTAGCATTTGCTCAAGACTTTTTCATGGCACAGACCAGCTTGAGCAGTCAGAGGGGAAATCATGAATGAAATTACACACTACAAGGGGGGGGGGTAATATTGTTTGTGTGGATAAAGTATTACACAGCAAATGTAAAACCACCAACGTTCTACCTTTGTGCAACAAAACATGAATACTGTTGTTACACAGAGCAACTAAAGTTTCCACAAAACAAGTGACCCTATCCAATTTCTTCAATTTATCTTCATAGATCTTATGTCCTCACTTTGATGTTAGAATGACAGCAAAGCAATCAGTGGTGCAGTCGAGACATGCCCTTCCTAAAGCCTTTGTGAGCTCAGATCCCCACAGGAAACGCATGCCGCTCTATTCCCGTCTTACCCTGAAACCCATGCAACAGGTGTGGGACTTACCAGACTCATGGCACGGCAGAGCGTGTTGAATGGGTGAGCATGTCAAAAACAGGACCGTGTTCGAATGCTCAGTGGCGGTGCCCGTGTCCTCGCCCGCTCTGCTCCTCCTGGCTTCTCAACGCTACTTTAAAATCCCCCCCTTCTCCTATTGCCCCTCTCTCCACTTGGGTCTCGTGATCTCCTAAGCCTGGCACCTGCATCGACCTCTGATTACTGCGCTGTAAAATAAACAGGACTCTCCATTTCAATTCCTGTGTTGAGGACAAACATGCCTTTAAGGGCACCCGCTATTTGGATTGTCTTTAACAATGAATGTCATTCATCAACACGTTTTAACCTTACTCGTGTAAATATTGGCCGAGGGGCCTTTTGAGTCTCGTTCTGTCGGGCCCGTCACTGGTGTACCTGTGGAGACGGGGCGGGAGTTCTCGGCGATTAGATCAAACAGCGGCAGGATTAAGAAAGAGAAATAACCTTTGCGTGGAGAAACCTTTCACATTGAGGTGAACCAACGTTGACCAAGCTTTATTGCATCAAAAAGAACATGTTGCTCTTTGCACATGCATTGGAAATGTTTTTTTAATGTACTTTTGGTACACAGTCTAAATGTAACAGTTTTATAGTCTAAATTTAATGGACGCACGGTTAACGCTTTAGGTCAAGGTTGTTGAATAAATCGGTCTACTAATGAAGCAAAAATAAAATTGGGAGCCAGTGTCCTTCAAGTGTGAATGGCAAATAAATTGTAAATTAAATAAACGTTTGGGCAAAGGAAACCATCGCCGCTTTATCCATTCATGTGAAACATTGCTCAGCACATTTCACTAACTAAAACATTTTTTAAAACCTGACACCCCTTTAGCATGCCTAGAGAAAGGGGGGGGGGGGGGGTATTTACTTCCTGGTATTTACTACTTTAACATCACCAAACTGCATTCTTCTCTGGTGATGCTTTTCCAGGCTTTTACTGCCCCTTTCAGTCATTTGTTTCGAGGGGTTTTTCTCTTCAATCACCTCTTCAGGAGGTGAAATGCATGCTCAATTGGGTTAAGGTCTTAATCCGTCCGCTTTTTTTCCCCTAATTAAGACCTTTGTTGTGTTGGCAGTGTGTTTTGGGTCATTGTCTTTCTGCATGATGAAGTTCCTCCCAATTATTTTGGATGCATTTCTCCATAAGTTGGTTGACAGAATGTTTTCGTAGACTTCTGAATTCATCCTGCTGCTACTATAATGAGTTACATCATCAATAAAGATTAGTGAGCCCACTCCAGAAGCAGCCATACAAGCCCAAGCCATGACCCGTCCTCCACCGTGATTCACAGATGAGATCGTATGTTTTGGATCAGAAGCAGATCCCTTTCTTTCTCCACACTTTGGCCTTTCCATCAGTTTGGTAGAGGTTAATCTTGGTCTCATCAGTCCTTAAAACTTTGTTCCAGAACTTTTGTGGCTCATCCCTGTACTTCTTTGCAAACGAATCTTGCCTTCCGATTCTTACTACTGATGAGTGGTTTGCATCTTGTGGTATGGCGTCTATATTGCTGCTCTCCAAATCTTCTTCGGTTGATTGAGATATCTCCACAGGGCAGGTGTGAAGGTTTTTTGTGATGTCACAGAACTGTGAAGAAAAACCCCAAACATCAGTCACACTTCTACAGCTGCCTTTTCCTTGGTCAACCTGTTCGATGTCTTGTTCTTTCTTTTTCAGGACATTCCAAGTTGTTGTACATGCTATCACCAATACTTGTGCAATGGGTATCTACGCTTTTCTAAGATTCAAAATGGCTTGCTTCTCTCCCAAAGACAGCTCTCTGGACTTCATGTTGGTTCATCTTTTCTCACACAAATGCAGTCTTCACAGGCAAAACCCAAGGCTAGGCATTCAGAACTATTTATTGTTAAGCCAATCAATCTTACAGGACACATCTGGGCAACAAGAAACACCTGTCAGTCATATTCCAATACTTTTGCTCACATAAAAATTTGGTGGTCTGATACAAAAGGTGATATGTTCCAAGTCATTTAATACATCTCGGAAATAAAAACTGAAAAAATTCCAGGAAATAAATACGGAAAAAATTCCAGGAAATGGAATCTGTCATCTCCTGTACATATTTTGACCTCAATTGTGTTGAATATACAGCAAAAACAAAGGCATTGTCCTTGCTGTTCCAATACTTTTGGAGGGGACTGTATATACAAGAGGAAAGTTCAGAAATACTACAAAAACAATCATGTAAAGAAAAGAACTAGGAAAATGGACATTTAGCAGACACATCGACATAACAGCAAAGATTCCATTAGCGGTTTTTGCCAACTCTACTATAAGGGTACAGAATTATTCCATACAATAGATTTCAGGAAACAAATATTTTTTCTTCAGTCAAAAACTACTATACAATTAGTGTCACATGCTACAAAGGGTAAGATGCGGCCCCAATCACATACATTGTAGTGTGACATGATAGGATGCAGTCAGCTGGCCACACTGAGCGGTTACAGGGGGCTCATGGAGGTCAAAGTAGAGTATCCAGACAGCACACGGCACCCGTGGTAAGGGCAAAGTACTCAGGAAAGGTGAAGGTAGAAGTGCTGCAGTAATCAGTGGAGGTGCAGAGTGAGCACCTGTAGGCTATCGAAGAAACCCAGGGCAAAGCTAGAGCTTGCTCCACTCGGCAATTAACCTATGGCGATCCAAAATCATGTTGAATTCAGAGAACAAGGGTATGCAGGCTGGTGGATTACACAAATCAGATACCATTTCTGTTTCAACTGATGAGATAAAGCAGATAGACCTCATTCAACCAGGACAGAGGGCCCTCAGTGAATGAGAAATAAAACACCAGGGAATGCAACGGATAGGACAAACCAATCAAGTGTGTTTTAGGAATACACTTTATATACTCTGGGTGTGCCTGGTACATCCATATGATTAGATTCCCTCTAAATAATTTCCAGTCCATATATTGTGGACAACCCCCATTGCTCTTTAAAGGATAGTCTTCCGAGAAAGCAGCTAAATACACAATCCGAAAGTAAATCATGAAATAGAACCCCACCAAGAAGCTTGAAAACTTAATTTTGGAAGAAAACCAACAGCTAAAAAGAAAATTAATCCTACACTTTAAACAGTCGTGTGCAACTTGCACTTCTCATTCTCTTAAATAAAACGGGCCATGAACAACAATTTTAAATAGCCTCTGAATTATACAAGCACACAACTATACCCAAGACACAGTATCAGAGACCTGAGAGGGAAGCTAAACATACCATGATATCTTAGGTAGGCATTTACAGTAGGGATTTGTTTAATGAACTGTTCTATACTTGTTCCATGGAAAATATGGCTTCATTATATCCATCACAGTTAAGATGAACATGTCCTATTAGTCACTGATTTAATAAAGTAACATGGTAGCCAACACTAATTTTAGCAGTTAATTCCTCAAATTCCAGATGCCCAACATGCCTTTAAAATATATGTAGCATGCAGAAGTGAGTAATGTAAAACTGCTGATGAAGGCTCATATCACATGATGCAAGGAGCCCAGACCTAAAATGAGATTTAAAGAGAAACAGGAGCGTTAAAACAGCCATGGAATGGTTCAAAATTTTGGCATGGAAGGATACAGCATTTTGAATCATTTAACACATTTATCCAGGTCTCAAACAAACTGAGACATCATGTCCACTCATTGGTCTGCTCACATTGTTATCCTAACCTGCCAAAGTGAACTGCAGCAACTACAATAATGGAAGTAAGACACTTAAATCAACTTTCATTGATCTCAAAGGCACTGAACACTGAAGGGTGTCACTACCACCACTTATTCACCTTCTTAGCCCAAATGGTCTCCAGCACAACAAAGCAAATGTTCTAATTTTCTCCTCAGCTTACATAAGCTTACAAATCCTATACACATTAAACAAAGAGAAACACAATTCACGATCTGCATTCCTTGGCTTATTTCTATGATAAAGGGTATATTGCTCAGGGGAAAAATGCAACCCAAAGTTATACGATTTCTGATAGTGATTCTGCAGAATCAGACTTCCACTTGTGACCTTGAACTCTCCATTGGCACAGAACCATGCTGCCCTGTACTGTAGCAACTTCCACATGCTTACCTTTGTTTGGTATAGGAAGTCCATTTAGCCAGCCTCCCAATTCCATTTGTTCAGATTGAGGTCAGGCAAGATCGACCTTTACAGCTTTAAAGGAAAAAAGCCCTAGAAACTCATATCCCTTCACGGGCCTGGTCACATGACCACAGCAGTTGCTACAGGAAGAGGATGTTGGTTAATTTTACAATGTTTCCCCTTTTCAAATCTATTTACCAATCGGCAGGCCGTCTGGACTCCCCTGTGTTCGCACAGACACAGACAATATTGGTGCTCTCCCTCTTAAATTTATGCTTAGAGGGATAATGATTAACCTTTGGGAGCAACAGTTGCTTGCTCCAGGGAAATGGGACTCACAATAACTCCAGCATGGCTAGAGCAAACACACTTATCTTTGACAAATTCTTGCTATCAGTACTGAACGTCCGTGCCTGCAGACATGTTATAGACATTATGCTGTAAAACAACCATTTTATCAGCATGGCATATGTTGCCGCTTCATTAAAATGGCATAGGAAGACTTGACGTTTGACAGATCTTTTTTTGTTTTGTTCTTATTTTTCAGAAGCACAGCTGTGGACCACATTCACAGTCATTTTTTAATGTAAAAACTCAATAAATACACTATTTATTTGAAGATCTTTCATATTGAGACGATGCAACAGGAAATCAAATGGTCATCGGGTGCTGAAGAGAATTGAGTGGCTCTGGATTGGACTAAATTTCATAAGCTTGCTGCTTACGTTTGTCTTTAGGATAAGGCTTTATGCATTGAGTCACTTGGTTGATTTATACCGTCTCTTGCTCCTAGGCCTCCAGCCCCATATTTTATAAGCGACGGATGAGTAAATGGCTGCATGAAAAGGCTTTCACCCAGCTCAAAAACCAAAGAAACTAATGGATCCATGAGATTCATACTGAAAAATATTTAGAATACAGAAAATCAGGAGCCGCGGTGGTGCAACAGGCTAAGATGCAGCGAACCTTGCTGTTGCAGTCCAGTTTGTTCCAGTTGAATGCGGAGGACCGGGGATTGATTCGATTCCCTCGGCGTAATTGGCTCGCCGTTCCAAGGGAGAGGGGAGGACTCAGCAGGGGGAGGGTCGCCGCATAAAACAGCGCCCCGATCACCTTGGAGTTGCAGTCGCGGTTGGAGACGATGTGGCTTGGAGAAGGCAGATCGCTCTGCGGATCGTTAGATCCATTCGTGCTCCTGGGATGTGGTCGTATGTATCCTAGATAACATGGGTAATTTGTATAGACAGGGTACAATTGCCAACCAAATTGGGAGAAATTGGGAGAAAAAGGGAAAAATCTGAAATTAAAATGACTGTTAAATCAGCATTAGAATGTCCAGTCAAGTCATTTGTGATCCGTTCTGAGTGAAAAATCTAAAAAGATATACATTCTGGGGGAAAGAGACCCCACAGACCGAAGATAATCCTGAAAATGTAGTTCCTCATCCTGATGTCTCTGGCATTCCCTGTTGTGAGGACTGGCCAGTGTCCCATTGGCTCTCCACCATGAGGAACGCCTTCCAGCCTCCCCTACTCATCTAGTGGCTGACAGATTTGTGAATCCATTCCCCTAAGCCAGGGAAGATTGAGGGATTTGGAACAGCAGGAGGCATCTGGCAATGTGTCAGTAGTCATTGTTCCATAAACAGGCAATATGCCTCTCTAAGCTCCGCAATCAAAAATTTCTCACCGTTCATAAATCCAGGGAATGCAGACGGGAAGAATGTACTGTACTGCAACACCACAAATTACATACCAGTGGACAAATAGCAACAGCAGTTACCATCTAACCCTAACCCCTCATAGCCAATCAACAGTCTTAATTGCTTTAGCAAATGCCACTTGCCCAGTTCTTGCTCAGAAAATCATCGCCGCACGAACGGCAATTATGTGCATGCTGTTTGAGGACATATTCTTAGACCCCAATATAATGACTGCTGGTACTAGATTTCTTCCTAGAGCGGATTAGGGTCAGTGGCCAGTGCCTGTGGCTGCCACATCTACATTATATGAGACATTCAAGATAGATGCAAGTAAATGGTAGCGTGAACCTGCGTTGCAAGACAAGCTGGTTGCATGCAGCAAGTAGAGTCGCTCTCCCAACACCAGTGTGACTCATACCATAGTTCTGGAGTGACTGACATAAGTGTCCCGACGTCAACAGCTCCCCAGCAGATTATGTTAATATTACCATTGCCAATTACCACAGAGGGCGAAAGACAGAATTAGAGAAGGAAAGGCCAGAGGTTCAGCCAGCTCTGAGGTACAGTTTTCCCGTTTAACTAGTTTCTCTTTACACTGTGAAGAGCCAGGGTCTCCTCAGATCTCTGTTGGCAGATTTCCGGGATGACCACAAAAAAGATAACCATAGCACACGCAAAGTAAAAAAACCTATAATTTAATTGTTGCAAGAAATTACAGTAAATGTGTGTTTTTGTCAACTGAAGTGGAGTAATGATGTGGAGGGTCTGGGTTTAAGAATGTTACCATTTCAGAAAGGAAAAGGCTCACCTTTTAGCAACTTGATGTAATGTGCGGGAATATTTCCCTTCCTTTACACACCGCTTCAACTTTAAAGCACCTTCAACCAAGTAGATGGATTTGCAAATGCATGACCTTTTTATGACTTGCCTCTGACCAGATCCCCATAGTTGTCCACTGAATGAATCTGACCAGATCCCCATAGTTGTCCACTGAATGAATCTGACCAGATCCCCATAGTTGTCCACTGAATGAATCCTCTAAGCAAAGATAGCACAACTAATAGGACTTTATTAATGGATAATACAGAGTACCAACCATTCAAATAATGAACTCATTAACAAGCAACTGAACTGAAATATACAACTGACATTTCACAATTGCTGATTTCTCCTGTTTGTTGGCTGCTTTTCCACAGTCCATGTTCGAGCTTGCTGCTAAAACAATAATACTCCCTTGCACCAGCCTGTAAGAATTTTGATGCTGGTGTAACTGGGGTGTTGAATAAAAAAAAATTTAAAAATAACATTTTTACACACACACACACACACACACACACACACACACACACAGACACACACACACACACACACACACACACACACTTCAGCGTGTCTATTACTATTCATCACGTTTACTTCTGCTTTGTCGCCACCTAATGTATTCATTATGGCACTCCCCCTCCGTTCCTCTTTTGGTGCCAGTTGAGTAATTGAAGCAAGTACGTAGGTGTGCTCAGCAATATGGAACGGCCATTCCATGCCGTTGCACCACAGCACCTCTTGGATTTCTCTTTTTCGGTGTGTTGGTAGACAATGAGATCTAAAATTCCAGAACACTTCAGCTTCATACTCAATTTTCTTTTCCTAATCGAGCCATTTTAAGAGCGACAACAAAAAACAAAACAATGAACAGATTCTTGTGAACGTTCCAGGATGCATGCAGTAATAGATTACAACCCATTTAAAAAGTGCAATTGTCCAGTGTATACTGGTAACTGCAATCAAACTTTTCCATTTCACATAATTTCACAGTATGGAAAGACGCATGACGTTGTGACGGAAGTGTTGCATAAACAAAACCCAGAGTAGCAAAGGTTCTAGAATTCATTCTAGAAAGTTGATTAGATATGTTGAAGTTATATCCTTAAAGTAGAGAAAATTTCTGACATTGGTTTCTGGACAGGTCTAAATGTGCCAAAAATGGGCAGACTGAATTCATCTTTCAGCTAATGTTACCAGTTAATGGTTACAAAATGAGAAATGGAGGACTCATTTACATATAAAATAACACTAAAAATGTTCTTATGAATGATCCCTCAAAATAGGTCCCCAGTGAGGGGGGGCATTTATGTTTTCTGAGGCTGGACATCACTTCTACATACAGAATTACCACCAGATACAAATTTTTGCAGAAATAGGGCTTTTCCTAACAAAGTTATGGGCCTGTAAAAAAAAAATTACATTTTGTGCTTTACGGCATTAAGGTAGATCGATTCAAACTTGGTCTGACGTTTAACCTTTTGTTGCTTGTAGAAGGCGCATCACTTGACCTGGTAAGGAAAGAGGATTTTTGTAGCCCAGACCGTTTTTTCCTCAGCGGTATGCCACTCCAATTTGAAGCTGTACTAAACAGCGAAATGCGGGGGGCTGATTCGGACTGATATGAACATGAGCAAAGTGAATGGTGTGGGCTGCTGCTGGCTTTGAAGAGCTTTTGACCCTCCCCCACCTCCTGACGAGAGTGAGCGGCAGTATGACAGAGAGCTAGCTAGCTAGCTATGAACATATAAAAATTTCTCTAACGTTTTTACAATGGCTAAGGAGGACGGAGCAGCATGCCTGTATTCTCCCGGGCCAGGTTTAGGACTGCCTGGGACAGGAAGCAGTTTAGGTAGTCTGTTCCAGGGATAGGGATAAGCCAACTTAGCTAGCTAGTTACCGAAAACCGGCCCATGCCAATGTTTTCATGGTTTGAATAAGTCACTATTCCAAGAGCACACAAATTTCCTGTCGCACCATTCTAACGGTACGAGCCATTTTGGTGGGGGCGGGGGGGTAGAGATCATTTGGTATTCCATTGATTGTACTGGAAAAGGTTACGTTAACCTTTCAACGCCAGCGTTGTGGTTTGAGGGTGTTTGTTTCTGCAATTCCTATTGTCCGAAATTACCTATTGAGACTTTAATAAAGACAAATTGATTTTCAGGTTCTGCCACAGCAGGTCTCTTCAAGTCACAACTTGGACGAGATCACTCAAACTTTAATTTAGATTATTTTCAGTCAGTTAGATGGGACTTGCTTTTGTGTTTTGGATTGTGTGGATATAGTATGGGCAAATATTGGCATTTCATTTTTTAAATGCCATCATTTTTAATCTATTTTCCAGCATACACCGCTGGTCCTTATCCCATGTATTAACATCTACAATATTTTCTTTTTTATATGTATGTTCTGTATTTAACCAGAAGATAGCCCCACAAAGTGCCTGGGCTACTTTGTACATTTATTACATTTAGTGAAGGGGGCTGTGTTTGTGGTGCGTTTGTTATATGTACACACTGTACTGTAATCCCAAAAGCTGTCAACTTCACTAAATTAGGAACTTGTCATGTTGCCCTCATAAACCAGATTGTGTCGGAAATTGCCATGTATGCCATGTAGAATAAAAGTTCCATATTCACATTGTGCTATATTGTGATTGCATAAATTAATTGAATTGATATAAATTAAAAACCAAGGTAAATCAGCGAGTTCCTAATTAGTGAAACACCTAGCCATTTGATAGATAGTTATGAAGTAATGAAAAACAATGAGCCAAACCTGTATTGTTAATAAATTGAAGGGAAAAATTGTGAAAGAATTTAAACATATGTGTTCAGCAATTGAGAGTCTTTAATTTGATCAGCTAATTTTTTTTTACCTCATGCTATATTGCAAACAGCTACATAAAGTAAGTACTATGAGCATGGGACTTCCTGGCATGCATAGCAATTTCAGACAAAGTACCTAATTTAAACATCTTATCCTAAGATTATGATTGTGGTTGGACTGAGTTTGAGAACTACTGATCTAATGTATATGCGTAATGGCCACTAATCTCACATTGACACTGAAATGCCCAGTGAATGGATAAAACCACTCCAGAGGACAAGCACAGATAACCAATTCCAACATGCTAAAGCAAGATAAGATATCTCTCGGCAGGTTTGATAACAAGCCAAAATAACCCTGATGGAGGTGGACACCACAAACTGGGTTAAGCGGTGAAGATCAGCTGATGAGTTTGCTGAAAACTGCACTGCTAAGGGATATCCTGAGCAGAGACCTAGAGGAAGCAGATCCAGGCTTGGGATTGCAAGCGGTACGTGGTGACACGTAAGGAAGCACCGGGGAGGAACAGAGAACCAGCTTCATCCGCAAACGCTTTCGCTTCCAGCTTCCACTGCTCAGAATTATAAAAGCACCTTCCTGGCTTTCCTTCCATATGGTGCTGATGTAATTAGGAGACCTGAGGACACTATATGGATGCATCTTCACCATCATATCTGTAAGAGGAATAACCCTTCTGGGTGCCAAACAGAGAGAACTTTGGGTCCAAATGCTGTGACCAAACTTCTAAACATTTTGTAACTGTCCCCAAATTAGTTTTGGTTTAGTGGCTCAAAGCATCACCATCCAGTGAAAAGCAATCAAGCTGCCCAGAAACTTTAGATCTTGCTCGAATGCTACTTCAGACCTACAGTGCAACCCAGAAAGTGACAAGTGACCTTGCCCAAAGCCTATAGGTGCATTTATTCACTTTACAGGTGCTTCTTGCCTGCATCTGATTTTAGAGGATGCAGCATGTCTAAACGTAAGCTTCACTTTTTATGGAAACTCAATATATGAATCTGCTAGCAACCGTACAATAATACTTAATACATTTGAAAGAAAAATGTGATAATGGATTAGTAATGCTTCAATATACCAATACGCCTATTCAAAATATCCTAAACAAACACTGTGGGGCAGTGGAGGGGAAGGGACAAAAACTGCATGCGTGTATAAGTGGGAGGTTTGGATGACTTCTGCAGACTTGGACACATCTAAATCAATGACATTTGATCAATCAAAAACAAAGGTAGCCTATAAAAGAAAAATAAATTGGCCACCACATGACTGAGACACACAGTGCTTTTCTTTGCATGGTTGTTGTACAGTATCATGTATATAACAGATTTTTCAGAATAAAAGTGGAGTAGACTCATGGATTAGTTTGAAATAGGACGACTAGAATAAAACGGCAGCATAGCTTGGCGATAATGCTGTACTTACATTGTGGATGACAGAAGCCACAGCACCGGTGACCTCACTGGAAACCCTCAAGGTACTCATGGCTCCTCTGTCTCTGTGGTTGTGCTTAGAGATAATGTAGGTGCAGCAGATGGGATCTTTTAGCCTTTTTCTTTCTCACTCTGACTCAACGGGGAACCTTTGGGCAGCATAACCTGAAGATACAGATGGACATTTTAATAAGGATACAGTTGATCCCCTTACTTACTCTCACTCCACTACTTGGAACCTCCTACTCCTATAACTTACATTGATTTTTGAAGAGCCAGACAATTACGGCATGTACTGTACATGGAAGCAGCAGTTAAGCAGCTGCTCACTACAGAAAAAAAGCTTGGCTGGCAAACTTTCAATTCTGTCACAGCTTGGTTGATTACTCCTGGAGAGGTGAAGGGTGGTACCAGCCCAGCAACACTTCCCCACAATCATGGAAGGTCTATTTGATAACAAGATAAGACTGCTACTGTGGTGAATTTACTCAGATAAGAGTCAGCACATTGTCCTGGTTTAACTATCTGTAATATACATTAGAGCCAAGGTCTGATGAAATGGTCAGAGACCTTGTAGTTACACTTGAAGGAGGTGTAATAATGGAGTGGAATGAGACCTGGCCCTTGTTACTCAGACGGGAAGTCTCAATTTATCACAGCTGACAGAATCGGAAACTTAAAACAGAAAATGTGTCTCATTTTGGCATCAGAGCCAAAAGTGGCAACAAATTGCTAAGGATTTCCCCTTCTGTTGTTAGCAAGCTGTTGTTCAGTCTGCTCTGGGATATTTATCCAGTTCTTTAATAGTTACATCTCATAACCCATTGTCCATGTAGGGAAATTGTAGATAAAGACTTGTAGTGTGCATGCAGAATTAAAAGTTAATAATCTTTCATATTTTTCTATTGTGGATTAATAGGCCTATCACTTGAATTTAATTTAATTTTTTAGTAACAATCTGACTGTTACACATACTAAGTATTGGATTAAACATTGGTATGAGACAAAATTGAAAACTGGGGCCTAATATTACTGGATATTTTCCAGTCCTTGCACTGCCAATGATACTGATGTTCTTTAAGGTAATTTCCAGTTCCGGGAATTCCCAAAGGATGCTTTTTTTAAAAATAGAAGTAAAATAGGACTAACATTTAACATACTTTTAAAGTGCATGCTTTTAGTCCTCCTGGAGAACATTTCAGATAAGCTAAACACTTCCTTAGCATTCCACCAGCAGGACATTCATGACAATATTTACTTTACCAAGGTCATCACTGCCTTGTGCAGAATTGGACAGTTTAGGAAAAGCGCAGGGAGTACATTAATGACATGCAGTTATATCAAAGTCAAAGTTAATCAGTGACTGGTGGGTCTGCCCATTCAGAATTGTCCAATCAAAAAATGTTTTTAATTCTGCACAGTGAAACTTGGCTTAAAAACAACTTAATGCTAAGTTTGCTTACATTTTGTAAAACATTAGCGGTTTAATATGTGCCAGTCAATGCCGGACCTAGCGATGGTTCCTTTAGGTACAGCAGAACCAACCCTTTCCTGTGGTTCTAGACATGAGGCACTTAAGGGTGGAGGAGATGAAGTCATGCATGAGTAAGAGGGGCAGATAAAGATTAGGCTCCATAGAGCAAGAACTCTTCATGCTCTTCCCAAGCAGTCTGGAAACTGCTGCCAGTTTTATTATTCTGGATAATGTTAGCCTGGCTGGCATGATCAAGAGGAGCAGCAATTAGCCTGTGTGTCCCATATTTCAGCATTCACAAAAAGTTTCAGTCTGCTTTAAACTGGAAGGTTTTTATAGCAAGTACATTGTCACAGAGAACCTCACAGCATCTACTTATACTGTGCTTTGTCTGTCTAGTGGCAGTTGCAGAAATGCAGGAAGACTGAAGAGGATGCAGAACTGGAAAACTGATTGTGTTTATTTCCAAGTTGAATTGCAAGCAGCAGTGATATCAGTGTTTGATCTGATGGATGTGGAGATCATTCTGACTGAAATGTAAATTCTCAAACTTATTTGTGATGTTCATTTAGTCTTGGGTAGTTCGGCTTGATGTCTGAAAATTCCCCATGGCAATTCATATAAAGAATTGTATTCAGTTGTGAGAAGCTGCTAAAATTATGCCTTAATTATGCCTTGTAAGAGTTGCTAAGGTGTGTGTGTGCAGCAAGGTTGACAAGGTTTGTGCATGCAGTGCCTTTGGTTTGTATAGCACAAATAATGCTGGGATTGGGAGAGACTTTGTGGACATTAGGACATTAGATGGAATGCACAGACTTTCAATTGTGTGCTGTATGATTCCTTTAAGGATTTCAAGTCAGACTCAATCTGGTTACTACCAATTTTGAGTTCAGGCATAGAAGGAAACTCTTATTGAAACAGAAACAAAATTATTAAACCATACAGGTAGGTAGGTGATACAAGACACTACAGCACAAAGATTCCCAAACAAGTGAGGGCAGAGGGACCCCTCCCCATCCTCCCTTCAGCTTATGTTCCTGCATCCCTCTTCTTGTGAAACGGGACAGAATGACTCAGCAAAGGCTGCCTGAAATACAACCAGCAAATCCTGACAACTGTATAGGACTGTGCACAACACTCAACCTTGTTTTTCAGGGGTGAAGGATCTGAAATCTTAAACAAATGTAACCTTATTTGCTTCGGTAAAATATTTAGTGGTACAAAATGGATAGCATAGATGCAAATAAAATGACTCATTCTTGAGAATTGGGACAAAGAACGCTTACAATTATTGCTTAAAACAAATCCACATTTTGTGTGGTGAAAAATGCATTTAAGCGTTTTATTTATTTATTTATTTTTTTACTTCTAGACCTGCCAGAAAATGCCAAATCCCAAAATAAATGTTTTGTCCCACATCTGAAGAATGGGCGAAATGTGAAAACGGTAACAACAGAATGTTACAGCATCTCGCCCTGACGCTTCTACCATTGCATAAAGATGACCAGGAGATCAAGTAAACTTCTGCATGACAGTGTGTGCCCCTGATGGGCGTGTCTCTGATAGGTAAGTGTTGCAACCAAACGAGAAGTGCCTCCTTACAAAAACAGCATGAGGACTATTTTAGGATAGTTCCTCAAGAAACCATTAGCATTCTCAACATTCTCTCATTTTATAACAATACCTACTATTTTTGCAACATTTCAAACCAGATTGATGACATCCCTGTGTATGCTGGCAGGCACCTCTGTCTGTTTGCATTCATTCCAACAATAATCTTGTTTCCCAATCAAATCTTCACATCAATGCAATCATTGTCCTAGGTCTGCATTTTTCATAACTCTAAACAAAGTCTCTCTGTTTGCAAATACACACTTGCTGTTATTCAAATATAAATCAAGAGAACAGTGTACCATCAGACAGTTGCTAACCCTGAAAGGTTTCTAGGGTAGCATTCAATGCCCTTCAACTAAAAATAGTCTGCAATGGAATCAATTAAATGGTCATCGGGAAAGTTTCCCAGCTTATTAATAATTCCTTGGAAGTGCTTATGGCCATTATTTCCTTAGCTTTCAAACCATTAATCTTAAATGAGCCACATCAAAGTCATACAATCATTGTAATTTTGTAAAGATGGGACAAACTGTGGGACAGTTCATTTCATTCCTCAACATCAAGATCTAGCCACTCCTGGCCCCTCTGACCAGACAGCTCCAGGGAATACAGGCCAATGTTTTAAAAGCTGGACAGTGCACACATTAAGTGACACATCATGATGGCCTGGAATCTAGTCAAATAAATATCTTTAGGAATTGATAGCATACTGTAAATGGAGTCACAAGCCAGAGTTGTTTTGGCTCCTCTCAGCAGACAGTTGCCGAGCAGACAATATTATCTAATGGCTTCAGAAGGCAGTACAAATTAGTCAACTACCAAGTGATACTCATAAAATCTAACCCATAAAACAAAATATTTTAGAAAGCAGTGGTGTGGTAAATGCAGCAAATTAAAAGCAATGCTTCCTGTTGCAGAACCCATTGTTTGATAATCTCAGTGAATCTCTCCATTTTCTTCATCTATGCTCCAATACTTAAGATTTCAATAACACCAATGCTAGATATATGGACTATAATTCACAGAACTCAATGTTGCATAACATTTGCCACATCATGTGCTTCCATAACGAAAACTCAGGTTACATAGAACAAATGCCTTTCCAAAGTCTTTCCTGGAGGAATCAGATGATGAAAATCGGCGTGCTCAAATAACCTTCCAAATGTTCAAATGACTAATCACATTTCACAGAGCAGCAACATAACCCTCATAAGTCATCAGTCATAGCTTGCCATGTGTGTTCAGAAAATTCAGTCTGCATGCGCATGTGTGAAAGAACACTGAACTGGAAGAGGAATGTCTCACAGGAAACTGTCCAAAAGAAAAACCTGGAACAGTTGATATCCCCTCTCCTACCTTACCCACACAGATTCCTTCATGATAGAATTTCCATGCAGCTAAATACTAAATAACACAAACCTGTCTCAGAGAGACAAAGAAAGCACACTCAGCTTTGCTCAAGAGTTTTAAAAAATAAAAATCACTTGCATCACATTAGTAAATGAAAGCACATTTACAAAGACTGTATCAAGAGCAAACAGTGTGGCTACTTGGCTTTCTGAAATCACAGTGCACTAAAGAGAAGAGCTTACCTTTATTGCTTACTGCAGTAGGGCTACAGCTGACATCATAGTGCAAAACCAAAAGCCACTGTAAGGAGAGAATAGGAGGCAGAGGGAATAGAGCGAGAGAGAGAGAGAGAGAGAGGAGAGAGAGAGAGAGAGAGAGAGAGAGAGAGAGAGAGAGAGAGAGAGAGAGAGAGAGAGAGAGAGAGAGAGAGAGAGAGAGAGAGAGAGAGAGAGGAGAGAGAGAGAGAGAGAGAGAGAGAGAGAGAGAGAGAGAGAGAGAGAGAGAGAGAGAGAGAGAGAGGTCTGTGGTTAGAGTGCAGTCTTTGTTGGCTTTGTGCACAGTCTCTCGCTACAGTCCAGGCGCTTGTAGGCTTGAAGTACCAACTGATCATTCAAGCCTTCCTCCTCTGGATTAGGTTTCCTCCTCCAGCCTCTGACAAACAGCCATGTGACCAGAGATGACTCAACAGCACTGAATCAGAGGCACACAATCACGCACACACAAAGACCGATGTCTGAGCACCTACACATCTAAACAATGATGTGATACTCTCACCTTGTAACATACTCTGGCATTTCAAATATACTGTAGAGTCTGACTGTGTCATAGCCTGGATCACCCCAAAATTGGCGTATGCTGTGTAATTACTAGGGAGTCGTTTTTAGTTTGAATCATCCATTGTTCAAGATTTAATGCAGGCATAATCATAGCCTGCTTTAATTGCTTATTGTGGTAGTTCAGGAATAAAAGATTTATAAAAAAATATTTTTTAAACATCTGCTTTGTGTAATGGAACTATAAGTACATTTTACTGCTCTTTAATATTCATTTAGAGTTATCACTGACAATTGCAAATTAAACTAGAAATTCTGATCACTGAACGATCAGGGGAGAAAAGCCGACACCCTGCCTTCCCTTTACCCTGCCTTGGTTTGTTTTTCTTTGCAATGCACTGCAATTCCAATTTCAATCCAAGTCCCTTTCATATTGCAGACCATGACTCACCCCAGGAGAATTATGCCTTGTAAATATGAAGATATGTTGGGACACTGAGATGAATTAGGCTAGGCTGTTAAGTGGAAATCCATTTTGGAAGTATGTTCATGTCCAGATTGAATAACCGGGCTATATGCATTTCACCCTTTTAGGCTACAGCATAAAATTAATGCAAATCAGTATGTATATACAATTTTACGCCCCAAAAGTGTATTTTTCTTGCACCACTTTTAGAATGTATACCTCACACCTATACATTTCAAATATGTGCCCAGTGTCAAGCTTCAAGTTGATACCTTGTCCCAATTGGATATAGTAAAAACTAACTTTTCTAAGATGGCCAACCTATCGGACAGAAAGTAGGTTAAGGTCACAACAAATAGATGTTGCACAATTTCAGTAAATATACATCTCTGATGAACAATGACGTACATTATAGACAATTGTAGGCCAAAAAAAGGCTATTTGTTTTTGAGAGTTGTTTTGGACTAGTGGGTGGACATGGAGTCTGATTTCCCACAGGAATTATATGCGTCAATGTAGAAAAAAAACCAACAACTAGTATAAGCCACCCCCCTATGGGGGAGGCTCAATTAAGGATATTAAAAAAAGAGCTAACTGAGTAGCTACTACAGAGTCATGATTACAGATACTGGTATTAATATACCAGATCATAGTCAGCATCATGGTATGATGTGGTGTGGTATCACGGTATGGTATCTAGCAGTCAGTGAAATCTCTTAAAGGCCATAACTGAAACAATTTAGTTTTTGTAGGAAGAAATTGCTAATACAATGTGTGATTAACAAAGAATTTTACATTTTTGCATGTGCTAACATTTGTTTTCAGTTCAAAATGTTATTTTTCATAAGGCACTCAAACATTTAAAATGAATTAAATTAAAGCATACCAAAGCACTTCTATCCAGTGGATTTTGTTTGTGTTGCAAATAACAGCTGTTCATTTTAGTAAAAGCTTTCAAAGAACATCACAGTTTGAGGTTCTCTTTAATCTGGGCAGGCTATGTTCTGCATTCTGTACTTTGGCACTGTATATTATTCAAAACTACAATTGCCTGTAAATCACATAACCAAAATAGCATGAAAGCAAGTAACTGGAAAGTTCTAAATTCTCTTCCACTCTGAATAACTACGGCTGCTTTACTCTTTAGATATAGGGTACAGATGAGGACATGCCTTTCCATATTTAGACTGGGGGTTGCTTTTCCCAGTCATTGCCAGAGGTGTACAAGGTGGATTGAAGGGTATACAAATCTGAAAAAAACTTGAAAATGGAAACTCCTTAAAGTGCTGTCACGACTGCGTGGTGAAGTTGTTTTCCAGTTTTGTTTCACTGTGTGGGATAATGTGGTTTTCCCTAAATTACACAGTGGGAGCACTTTAACGATTAAAGTCAAAAGCACAGTGAAAGCAAGAGAGGAAGGATATGGGGGTGTAGAGGACAGGACGACAGCCCAAATCATTTACACACAACAAACACTTAAACCAAGTCTGTACTGAGTTGAATTCTAGCCAACAGATATTACTAAAATGTAAAATATATATTTTTTTAAATAAATAAAGTTTTAAATAAAATGTTGTACATTTCCTGCAAATACTGATAAAATTATGGAAAAGTTTAATTTGGTTTTATTCATTATTACAGGCTCAAGCACATAGCGCTAGAACCCAATTCTTTTTATTACTTTTGCATGCAAATTTTTCTTTGCTTTGCGAATGGGCAGCAAAAACTAAGTTGTAGAGCTATAAAACTTGGCAGGTAGGTTCAGTTACTCAACCACTAATCACAAAATGGCTATCAGCCCCATGGTGGTGCTGTTACACAGCTATGCACATTTTAGACCAAAACTCTGGAACATTTTGGTCGAGAAAATAACCCCCCCCCCCCCCCCAAATCTTCACCAAGTATGCTGGGAGTAACCCTGATCAGTTATTACTTATTATGAACTGTGTGTGCATGACATGTCAATTAATTGGGTGTGGCCATTTTGTTCATGTCTTGACTTTATACCACCATGCAAAATTTGTTATCAGTCTGGCCATTAGAGGGCAAAATAGCAGCTACAGGAAATATGCAGGTTTTCAAAGACTGTATCTGAGTGGCTATGGTTAATAGCCACAACTTTGCCTTGAGAAATAATGTTGCCAACCATTTTGAATATTTTCAGAAACTTTTTTTTTCTTCTTCTTCCAAAAAATGGATAGTCTTCTTGGAAAAACCCTTGTTACTGAACGCGCCTTTTTATGCCTGCACCTCTACATACTAATAATGTTGTTAGTGGTGTATACCTGTATATGCATACACATGTGGAACAGTGGCACACTATAAAAGGGATAATACCCGATGAACAGGTCAGTTATGTGGAAATGCCAGCAGTTTACCACCCTTGAAGGGCCGTTATTACACCACAGCTACAGTAACTTGTCAATGTAGCCATTTTATTAACTAATATTTAGAAACACATTTATGAATTGAAATAATGGTAAATGCATCCTTTTTTTTTTTTTTTTTTTTTTTTTTTAAGTCTTCTTAAAAGAATTCTTGCAAGTAGTTCCGCAAAATGGGACCGTTTTTGCTTTTGGAATGTCTGGCCATTATGCTACATCCCATGCATCACAATTTCTACAATTGCCTCGGCTATGGTACACTGACGACTTAAAATAAATTAGAAGTGCATTGTATAGTAGTGTATGTTGCACACATTGCCCTAGGTGTGCAGTTATTTTCGATTTTGTGGACCCATTGCCTTGACCTATGGTTCATGGTTTTGCTACATTGATTTTTAGAAGAGACATTTGGCAACGGATGAAGAACACAAATTCTGCATTGCAGATTGATACAGCCAAGACACTTTTATGTACAGCCAGTGTTCAAATCTGGCAACCCTAGTTTACTGGCACTAATTCACAATCTCCTTCTCTCCCAAAGACCCCATTTTAGATTAGAACAGCTTGGTACAGATCCAAGGAGATCAGGCACATGACAATATATTGTTGACCAGAACAGTTAATACCTGGGATCAGGTGCTATGGCATCTCCTGTTGTAAGAGTATGGGGCTGCTTACATTTGTAGGTCTCATTGCTCAAGATAAAATTAATGAAAAAATGAATCATGACAGTAACAAAACCACAAACCAGGAAATCAAGGTTCAACACCATTTTTCCTCAAAAGTGGAACAGTTGTGTTAGCAGGGATCAAAGACATAACCACACACTGAAACTTGAGGTGTTACAAACATACTTTAAAAAGAGAATTAAAAGCTGATGTCACATTGGCATACAATTATGTGCTGTACACCAAAGGTAGAAACAAATAACTCACCACTTCCCAATATCCTTTGTTCCAAAAATGTTTTCAGTCAAATTTCATTGGAGAAATGATCAAATCAGTCCAAGCAATTCCACAGTCCAATGAAAAAATTGTCATGCAATTTCTTAAGCAACTTTCCACTGAATGCCAATATTTGGAGATTAAAATCCTATTTCTGTGTCAAACAACTAAGGCGAATCAAAGCTGCTGATGCCTCAATGATCCAGTGTGAGGTCTGGGTGCTGCCTACCATTAGTAAAGCAGATAGTTCAGGACCAACTCCTAGTGAACCAGTTTGCCAGAGGCAAGCAACAACAAGGCTGGAGTGCTAGAGTGCCATCTATAAAGCGATGGGAGAGGGGGCAGTCTCTTGCAGTGTGTTTTTGGGGAGGGTACTTATTGGTGGGCGTTTCAAACCTTTAGGCAGGACTAGCAGGTAGGGGAGATGGTGCAGGACATCATAGCCTGACGGGCACATTCCACAGACACGCCATTGGATTAGCAGGCTTTCACTGTGTGCACATTTCCTCAGTGCAGTCTGTGACAGGGCAAGCAAGCGTCTGAATTTGCAGTAGTTTGCCTTGCCGAAGCAGAAACCCCACTGTTAGTGGCCATTTAACAAGAAAAAAAAGGAAAACATTTTCCCAGTGAGGAATTTAGTGGTTTATACTTTAGCAAAACTCAGAGACTGGCCAACCAAACAGGCATGAAGCTGGAAACGCCCTGTACAATTACATTTCATTACTGAGATTCGATGAAGGGTGTGTGGGAGCTGTTGCTAATAATATAAATAGCAAAGCTATCCATAAAAAAATGTACAAAACAATGTATGTATACAATACATACAAAAACAAAACGTTCCGAGAAGGCTGTTAAGTTATAAGTTAATATATCGTTATCCATTAAATTGGTATACTTTACCAGCACGTTCAAAGTTGCAAGCATTTCAGCCTTCCAAAGCACCTCCCCTTCTGATTCATGAAAAATAGAAGAGAGTAAGTTTTACTCTAACAATTTGTACAATTAATGAAACCCATCTATAAAGCTCGACATTCACAGTCAATAAGTAAATGTATTCATTTTGAACAGACAATAGAAATATACCATGTTGTATGTAGTAAGCAATACTCAACTTAATTATGTAGTCAACTTATTAAAAATATGCTAAAATGTTTACGATCATTTGGACGCAGTCTCACATTCGCCAATTTTTAATGAAATGCAGGATGAACCAGGCATTGGACGTCTAACTTGCTAACACTGCTGCAAAGACGCACATGGTTTTAGAAGAGAGAAATAAGCACTCAATAACAATGCACAAGCACAATGCAAAGGGAGTCCTATGCACACAGCAATCACCTCCATGGTGCCAATTCACACTCAGCTGAACAACAATATATGCTAAACACAATGTACTACTGTAACGCTTAGACCTTTACTAAGTGTATATACGCCCAATTCAACATTTATTGACCATTTTCCTTCTTACTCAAGCAGCCCGGCACAGAACTCTGGAAGACAGAGTAAAAAATATTGTAATTACTGTATTATGAATCAAAGTTCATAACTTATTGAAGACAGAACCTACAAAAACAAAACATTAAAGTGTAACACATTTAAGTAAAAGCAGGGACATCATTTCTTGTAGAAACAATAAAAAATGGTTAAGTCTTGGTTAGATTCACAAATTTTTGCAGTGCAGAGCACAGGTTCATCTCCAGATGTTTTTTCATGTAGAGCCTTCATAAAATTGATCCAAAGAATCCAATACATCGATTTTTAATTTGAGCCCCTCCATTCCACTTGCTGAACAGAAGGTCAGGAATGAATATTTGCTATGTCAGAAACCAGTGGTCCACAACAAGCCTCTTAAGTCTCTAACAAGGCTCTTATTTATTTAGCTCAATCTTATCTCAATCTGACCTTTGCATACGCACAAGCAACAGCAAGACTGCAAATGTATGATGAATGTTACTGTGTCCAAGTACAGGAGTGAACCTGTGTAGTATATAGATCTGTCAGAACACTAGGGTGAATGTTAGGAACAAAAACCAGCACATAGACCACCATATAGAACCAGAGTTGTTGGAACGGGGCTTTACTGAAGAGCAAGATTACGAATATTATTTATTTACCTGCAATGCGTATATTATTTATGAGAATTCTCCTCCAGGGTATCGCACTTTACAGAGTCTAACAGAGCACACATCCACAACTCAAAAATGTATCATCTGCACACAAAAAAAAAAAAAAAGCTGTAACCATGTTAGTATCGTTCCATATTCAGGTTACAAAATATATATATATATACACATATATATCCATTATCTGAACCCGCTTATCCTGATCAGGGTCGCAGGGGGGCTGGAGCCTATCCCAGCATACATTGGGCGAAAGGCAGGAATACACCCTGGACAGGTCGCCAGTCCATCGCAGGGCACACGCACTATTCACTCACACACTCATGCCTACGGGCAATTTAGACTCTCCAATTGGCCTAACTGTGGGAGGAAACCCACGCAGAGAACATGCAAACTCCGCACAGAGAGGCCCCGGCCGACGGGGATTCGAACCCAGGACCTCCTTGCTGTGAGGCGGCAGTGCTACCCACTGCACCATCCGTGCCGCCTAATATATATATATATATATATATATATATATATATATATATATATATAAATATAAATATAAATATAAATATAAATATAATTGGTCATGGCATTTAAGAGTATGCCACAAAAACATATCCTTGCAAAGGATGCAGTACTGCCAGGAGAGATACACAAGTGACAAATAACATTCACTGCACCCTCCTATTAAACAAAAAAAAGAAAAAAAGAAGAAAGTGTTATACTCATTACAATTGTTTTGACTCATTTCATGGCCTTTGGAGAATGAAAAGCAAACCTATAAAGCAACACCAACTGCTGACCTATTGAAAGGCTATCCGTTTGATGAAAACATCAAATTTTACAACAGCAATTTACGAGAGAGTCTCCTAGGCCACAGCAACCATACAAAAACCTACAATGGGAGCTGTGGCTAAAAACAGATACACCACAGCAGACAATGTTTACAATAACTAGAGTCTAATTAACTTTGACATTGGCAATTTATACAGATTTCCAGCACCACACACTCCGTTCCTCTAAAATACTCAGAAGCCAAATTATACAAGTACTGTATGGTGTTCCTTTTTCATTTGAGCCTGTGATTCAGTTTAAACTCATTTAATTTGCTATACAGTACATACTTTCCTTGAACAAAAGACTGCCTAGCCAAAGTTTAGAATTTGTTGAAGTGCACAAAACCAACTTTTATTAACCATATTGAATAGAAGGGATATGTTATACAGCAAATGCATACAGCCAGGTGGAATGTGTATGTACAAACAGTTTGTATAACCACCAATTTCACAGCATAATGTCATTTGGTTTTCCAGATTTTACAGTTGAAAAGAAATTCTCTTAAGGCAAAATTCTCTTAAAATCACACATTCAAGCAAATACTCTACAAACCTAACAAAGACAATCGAAGCAACTCATTTTTTGTCACTAAAAAGCATTTTCCTTCCATTGTAGTCCTTAGAACATAAAGCCACCTTTCAGCATCCTGTCATCTGTGGTCTTTGCTGAAAATACCCATGAATCTCCCTTACAGCAGCACATTTACACCTTCCTGTTATTTTCTGTTCTTCCGAGTTAACGTAGGGACCTGCTCCATCAGCACAAGCAGATATTCCGGGTACCTATACCCCCTGCAGTCATTAACTTGGGTTTTTTGTTTTGCTCAATTAATCAATCAATGTTTAAATTGGACAGAAGAATTGAAGACATTTCAACACCCGTTAAGAAGCTCATTCTAATTTGTGAGTTCATCACAGGAGACAGCAATTTATTGCTGGACTGATTGTCAGTAAATGTATCAATTTAACTAATTGTCAGTAAAACTTTATCAAAGTAATTTCAAGCTGTTTACTGCTTAATTCATAAGGGCCAGATTAAAACAACAAAAAGTTTTTAAAAAGCAGCAGAAGCATTTCCATTGCATTTAAAAACAAAAATGGCTTTGATTAAGCAAAAACCTGCCAGGTCAGCATACTGTAAATTATCCCTTTCAGAAAAATATTTCATATGGAAACGGTACAAAATAATTCCATGATCAAAACAAGCACTGGTCCAAGCAAGACATGGTCCATTGGTCTGTGGTCCAAAAAGCCATTCCTGTAGAGTTTCAGTGCACGTCTGTACTTCTGTATCATCTAAGAATTAACAACATCAAAAAACCTTCAATGGGATATACACACAGACCAGGGGCCTACATCACGAAGCAGACGTGTGTTTATTTAGTTCCACAAATATCGCGCGAATGGTATTGTAAAGCGAGCGAGACGCTTTTGCAAGCGTGCAGGGAAACTTTCGTGGGCTTGGAACTGTGAAGCGAGCGAGCAGAGACGCTTTCACATACGAATGCGTTTTGCTCACTTGCAAGCAAAGTAGAGTTTTTAGACCTTGGTTGCAGGGATTGGATAGAGATGTATCCACTCATGTGATTGGTCACTTTCAATATCCTTTTTTTCCCCTTCTTTTTTGGTTCTTGTACAACCATGGAGTCAGTAGGTACGGCGATGATTTTTCACAACACACATGCTGCAATTGAATTATACATAATGAAAATAGGACATATTTTGTTTGTGGTGACTAATGTAATGCATTTATCTTAGAAAATGTAATGCTAATATACCGGCCAGTCGCGTGTAGCTGACGTTAGCAAGTAAGCCAAAGTTAGCTAACGTTAGCTAATGTTTGCATCTACTCCTTCATTTTCCCTGTTTTAACTGAAATTAATATGACCGTTTTTCACTTCGTTTTAAGCTTTGACAATAGACAAGAGTAGCCTGCTAACTGCTACTGTATCATTTACAATGGCTGTGGAAGCCGTCATCCAAACATACTGTTAAAATATTTTGTGGATTGCTTCACGATAGGGAGACTTGATTGTATTATCTGTTGTAGAACGTCCTGACTGAGTATTTTTCCAAAGGATTTTGGCATTTGACATTATACTGATACTCTCACCAAGAACGCATGACGAAAGTATCAGGGAGGACACCTTTTTTTTTTTTCAGCAAATATGGGGTCCTTTTATATCATCCCTACCTCAGCATATTGGTAGGATATTAAGAGGGGGGGGGAGGAGAGAAAAAAAAAAAAAATGGAGAACCCCAAGCACCGTTTGTGGGGATTATTAAAAAAATGATGTATGATATTATGCAAGTATTGGCATAATATAAAATAAAAATTCCATTAAAATTGGAACATTTAAATGGAATGTCCATTTGACTTTTTTTTTTTTGTACACTAACAAGTGGAAACCATCAAAATCTGTAACCTACTTCCACGATACAAGGCTGAATGAATGAATGAATGAATGAATGAATGAAAGAAAATCTATTGTAATTGCAATTGTGAAATGAAAATAATTATGACCGGATTAGTATTCCATACCCATTGACGTCGGTGCAGAGATTGTAAAATGGATCAGGGGTGCACGACTCCGGTTGGAGGGCTGGTCAGCTAGCTGGTTTTTCTTCCAATCAATTACCTTAATTTATTTTTCTGACGGCTCTAGAAATTATGTTGGTTCCGTAGAGTGTAAAGTCCTTACGTTATTTGGCGGCCCGTGCGAGGACCCTACAGTTCACTCCTGTACTTGAGCACAGTACAATCTTTAGGATACTTTAGCGGTCTGCAGCTGTAGCAGGTACATATACAAATGTCTGTTCAAGACATTATTTAGCTAATTAAATAAGAGCAGAAGTTGGCACAAAATCCGGAAGCGGATCGGCTCTTGCTGTCTCACTTAAACACAGTGTGTAAGCTAAAGGATCAATCCTTAACCCCAGTTGTGTTTATGAACCTACACAAAAATGCCACTATATGTATAGGCATACGGTAAACGTTTGCTCTCTGTGACGCTGTGCGATTGACTCATTGTTACAAACACCGCCCCTTTTATGTGAACCTGCAGATAGCTTCGGACTTACTTTCAAGGTTGGCAGAGTGAGTTTATAACAAGCGTCTTGATACCGGTTATCCGCGATTGCCATGTTTAGGATATGATGACCTGACTGTCTTCGATTACGCTTGACTAATTTGAGATACTTATCCCCGTACACTGATCTTGTCAACAAATACCATTACTTATGTCAAGGGCTCGTTTGGTGAAAACTGTGATCAGCTTTATGATTTTGAATTTGATGAGGGATTTCAACTGATCTCTAAATTTCCCATTCCATGTTTTAATAGTCAGCCATGCAGTGAAATCCTGGATTTCCTGGCATGCAGACATCTTCCCTTGGAAACAATCACAAGCCAGTGTCCAGATTTCACATAGTCCTGGTGACGAGCAGGGGATGACATTTCTACCACATTCAACACAGCCATAGCAAGTTCCATGTCCACAGTAACGGCAAGAACTAGAAAATGCCCAGTACTTTCAATTTCCCTGGATTTTACATCATGACTGCATTATTAAATATCAATTACAAAATAAGAAAGGGACTGCGTGTGGTTGGACCCATCAAGCGTTTATAAACCTGTTTTTCCATTCATGGAGTGCCACTAAAGATTTTGGCATAGTCCCACAGGGCAATGTCTATGGTCAAATTAGCCATAACTTGACCGATATTCGGCAGGATATTCCCCACCTCATCTCATTCAGAATGCCCCTGGCAGACCAAGTGCTGGCTGTCAACCCGGCACAGTGAAAAGAGGTAGGACAATATGAAGGACCTGTGCGGAGACCCAACAAATGGGCACTGCAGTGATGGTGCTACAGAATTCACACATTTATAATAAAAAAGCAAAAATATACGTCAATTAAGATTCACCATTAAACTTTCACACATCATGGCAGCCTGACCTACATGCAGTAGTACCTAAGACTCCAGCAGGCAGTATGACCATTTCTTTTCCAGCATGGCTGTATATTAAGAAATTCCAGTGTCATATTCATGAGTCACTTCAGGTCTTTACATGACAGGTTTAAAAATAGAGCACAAGCTCTTTTTTTGGCCAAGTAAAGTTGTCCTCTTGGAAACTAAACTGGCTTGAGAATTCTTCTTGAATCCTACAAGAATACACATTTACAGCTAATGTTGTGGTGGCACATGCAAAGCTCTAGCTCTGTTGCATAAAGGCTGAAGATGTTCTGAACAGCCTAATTTTTGGACTTACACATTGGGAGGAGCCGTTGATCTGAAGAAACGATCCGTCTGCAAGCTGGAAGGGAAAACAAACCAGCATTTGAAGACTATGAGCTAAAAGTGGGACCAGGTCATCTGGACCCTTCAAGATAATCCTCTGCATGCCAACAGACATTTGATCCAGCTGAGTCAAAGCTCCCAAATCAGATCCCCCACAGAAGTGTAGAGGAAAACAAACTAAAAAGGAAAAGTAGAAGACGATACCCATATGGCACACACACTGTAGATGTGTCATGCTATACCTGCCAATTTGTGGGAGAGAAAAGCTGCATTAACCAAGAAATAGAACAACAGTTTTTCACCTGACTAGAGCCAAGGCCTGCAGATCCTACTGAAAGTGAATATAATCTGTTATTTAATAGCTGCATGCATTCCATTCTTACATCATGTACAGAGCTCAGGTTATTTTTCTGACAAATGTCACCGTGGCTCTCACGTTCAGATGCATTTTCCTGATTTGGTTCCAGTAACTCTGGAGGCAGCTTCAAAATACCAGAAGAGCAAACAGACAATTACAAGTAGTTGCAATTCAAGTAGATCCCAGATCACCAGAAGTTTATTTTCAAACATACTGTACTTGTAGTGTTCACCATCTCTGTTGCCAGTTATACTGCCTGTTGGTTACACTTGACTGTCGCAAAAACACAAGATTTTCTTCAGTAGCTCAGACAGAACTGAACAGTCATACAATCCATTCCCACAATATCACTATCTACCTGACCTGCTCCGTCCACACACAGGCCACTCAACTGTCCCATGGAACCACTACCAACTTTCATTTCAGTTGCTTGCGAGCAATTTGTCCGGATTACATTAGCACAGAGGATGATGGTCATTCTGCTACACTGTATTTGTGCCAATAGGATTCATATTTTTTAGTTGCCAACATTACAGTAAATTAGCTTTGGGCAGACTTTACATAAAAAAACAAGAGTGAACTAGTTTCAGCAGAGGGCTCAATGAACCAGCGAGTCTCTTAAAGGCCGATAGCACTTTACATAATGGAGACCAACTGATGAAAAATGAAAAACCTCCAGCTGTGCCAGAGGCTTCTCCTAGAACATGATTTCACTTTAGAAAAAGCAGTAGCTAGTGCCTCTCAAATAGTCCCACACTGAGCAGCTCATTCTAAGATAGCTATGGCATAGATATCAAGCATATCATGTTAGAAAGATGAAGGAGCCTCAATGCTCAGACTACCGATGCCAGTTATTTGACCATTTCTGTGCAACTGATGGGTCCCCGTATATGCGCTAGTGTATACAGTATATGGCAGTTGTGGATCCAACAAACACAGTTCACATGTACCTGATTTTGGGCAAGCCAGCAGGCAAAGCGAAAACCTTTCTGCAAAGTGGTGTGGATCAGCCCCAGCCCCAGCCCAGGCCCCTATGCAGCACAGCTCATACACTACACAGAAATATACACTTTTCCCATGTACCCAAGTGGCACCTGTACCCCCTAATACTGCTCATAGTCTCCATGGCTTCTCAATGTGCCCCACCTGCCATCTGCACCGTGGTGGCAACTTGTAAATGTGAAAGCAATCACAAACCACCTGCTGGCAAACAGGATTATCTGATTCACTTCCGCTGAACATGGACTGACAATGACAAGAGAAACATATGAAGCGGTCTTTTCTTAGTTGAACGATCACAATCCCCCCCCACAATCCCCCCTCCAAAATCAAATACAATTTGAACTTTTACCAATATCTCATGGGCAACACAACAGAATGCCCTGATATTTTAACACATATTGGTTCTTAAATGTCTAGCCATCCAAACCAATTTAAACTAAACTAAATCCAAACCAATTTAAACTAAATAGAAGTGAAAGTACACAAACTGTTGGAAATTGTTGTAACATTGTTAGAAAGCACTGGTGCTACTTTATAGCTCTATTGCCATCGTTCTCCCTGCACAGTCACCCAGCGTAGGCTTAATTACAGTCCTTAAGCCTGGACAGTCCATCCATACACTTAGATCTGCCACAGTGACCACATTGACTGTGGAGGCTGCAGCTAAATATGCCCACAACTCTGTACTGAAAAACAATGACGTTAGTGATACATCCTGAGGGAGGATCACCTGCTTCCGGCAGAGAGACCAGAAGCACAACATCACTGGATCTCATTTCTGTCTGACTTATGTCCGAAGTGTACAGATTCCCATTCCTGGTCATGCACTGCATTATCAAACACAATCTGCCCAATTTCACGCTTGGAATTACATCTTAAAATTTGTCTGAAGCTGCAATGCCCAAATGATAAGATCCCCTTATAAGGCAACAATTATCCTGGTTGACTCGAGTCCTGTTGCACAGTTCACCAGTGCAGCAACTATATAGCTCAGATGGGGAAAGGATGGCTGCACATGCTTCAAGGGATGCAAATTTTAATTGGCACCTTCCCAAAGTGATGTTGGATTTTTCACCAAGGGAACAGGTTTACACTATAACTTGGCGTTCCAAACCCAGTTTCCTTCCTGTAAGCCTAAACCAGTGGTTTGAAAACTCAGTCCTGGAGTACTCCGGTTTTCCCCAATTAGGTTCTTTTCATGTTTAGAGGGGTTACTTGCCCTCTTAAACCACATATTCATAGATAATTATGCATACCATAAATGATCAAATTCCCATGTTCATATTGTGCTTATTATGCATACATTTTGCCTTTTTAACTGATTATACACTGGATTTAATCCTAATCCTTAATCCTAATTTCAAATTTTGATGCCTGGTCACCAAAACTAACCATTTTGAAGATAATGAAGAATTTAAAGGTAGAGCAAATGATAAGGCAAACCTGCATGTTTTATGGAAAACAATTACAAATTAAATGTGTTCAACGACCCAATTATGAGCACATTAGTTAACCTCAGTCTTTTATTGGTTACCTCTTATGCAATTGTTTACAAGATGGTGCAATAAGTCCAATATAAACATGGACAATTTCTGGCATAACATGCTTTAAGGTAAATAATCAAGATGAAAAGCACCCAATTAATAAAGATGAATAGGTTAATTATTATGTACAGTACTTTCATTTTTGCTCCATTAGCAAAAACTTGTGGCAGAGGGACTACATATTGCCCTAGAAAGAGGCAGCACAAGTAGACCGAGCCGAACTTGCTCTGACGACCTTCTCTCAGTTGGCCAAATACACCTTGCCAAAGACAATCAAGGGATTTTTGTAGACTGAAGTATTCCCTTTCAAAATTTACTTTGGCAGTCCCATATCTTACCGTCAGACTTTTGTCCTAGAGCTTAGAATGCATTTTTATCTTAAAATGATTAATCACAGGAGAGGAGGGGTGTGTGTGCCTGAGGACATTTTTCAGCGGAGTCTAATCAAATGTCTGATTAGAAAGCTAGCTCACTGAAAACTGCATTGAACACTGGCAGAAATCATAGTTTTCAAAGAACTAATGCTGCATTCCAGACTATAAAAAGTGCAATAGACTGTCACTCAGTCGCAATTCCTACTTGTGAACTTGGGAGAAATCAATCTACCCCGACTTCACGAGAATCAGTTATCGGATGTAAATGGTAAATAGTAAACCACACCCCCCAGTGCTGTGATTTTATTAAAATTACAGGTCTTCCTCACGACAGAGGCCACACATTAGCTTAGGTGGAGAGAGAGGAAACTAAACTACAGGATCATTTGGCCAGGCTGAGAAAGTTTGCTGCTGGGAAAATTGCCAGGACACCAGAGAAGTCTGGTACTCTTTGCAATAAGCGCCTTTAGTGGCCAAAGTGGGTCAGGACCTCGTTTTTAATACCTCATACCCCTTCACTCCACTGAGGAATTGAGTTTTGTTTGGTTCAGCAGTGAGACGGCCCCCTGCTGGCCCACCAACACAAACTCTTTTTCAGGATTTTCCAATCCAAACACGAAGCTTGTTAGCTGCTTAACTGATATTTGGCCAGAGTGGAGTAAATGATGGTACTGCTGCTGGCAAGCAGCATTATTTTTTAAAGCTCCCAGCTAACACAAAACATTCTCACAATGTTACTGGGATGCTTTGTCAATGTTGTAAAATGTGTTACTTGGGCCTGTTCCAAAAAGGCTAGAAAACCAAAAGCAACAAATTGATTAATGTATTCTAAAGATGTGATTAAGATGAAATATAACAAAAACCTTCAGCTGAATAATAACATGCACATATTCTTATACTTTATATCAAGTAAAGCAGACATCTTGGACAGGCTGTCCACTCTGTCACTAACTGACTGAGGATGTGGATTTTACATTACATTACTGAGTGAACAATGTCAGTTATATTAGGTAATACCTATAGCTCTTGTATGCCAAGTGAAGAATATGCAGGTTCAGCATGGCACCAATATACGTAAAAGTTATGGTGGCCACATAGCTACTTCTAACCATTTCACAAATCGGTCTAAGCCTTATTACAAATACTCAAGCCCAAAGGATCATTGGGTTTTTCCATGAAATCATCGTGTGTCATTATCCAACTCTTTGAGGTTTTGCAAGAAAAACATTACCTGGGGGGTCCCAGATACAGTTAAAATACTATTCTTCAAACATTGAACTTCAAAACTAACACATTTGGAAAGAGATGAACCTAAAGTCTAAAGCATACTAAGCCTACTATAGTATATTTTAGATCTGTTCCTTACAAGGCCCATTGAGTTGCCTACCCGATATATGAATGTGGACGTATTTTAAACTAATCTAGTGTGTGGGACAACTAACGTATGTAATGTTCGCAATCTCATCCACGAATGTAACATTTACTACCTAGCAAGCAGGCCAAGAACGTAACTTTCGGTATTGTATCTAGACTCGGCTACTCATTTGAATTTAACTTTTTTTAAATATATACCAGTTGAACGTTACCTGCCCTAGCATAATCAAGCGAATCATCCATTTGCCATTTGCAAAATATACCAAATTCCAGACAAATAAAACGACATGATTGTCAGGTTTTCAAATTCATACCATGAACAAGATATAATGTTGTACACATAGGAACTTTCATTTAAATTTTAAATACGTGCACTAACTTATTTAATACTTACCCATTTCAAGGACGACAAAAACCACTAGAGCTAAAAACGCATGTGGCTTGATAAGGCCTCTTCTTTCTAATTAAAAGCCAGCTGCTGCGTTTGAGAGGGGTAAGAACACTAGTCTGAGTCTAGCCTACGTGTGGAATTCGCTTCTGATAATCTTGAAAACAAATATATGCTAGCAAATGAATAGCATAAAGTACATGTAATGCGTGTAGTTAATGTTTAGAAACGCATTAAGCTATATGTGAGCGTATGAATTCTAAAACAAGGGGTCCCACTAGCATGGGTTTCTGTGCTTTCTTTTTTCTTTAGATTTGATGGAATCACCTGTGCTTGAACGTGCCTTTACGCTCCTCGCTTACCCTAATGCCTGAACCACAGAAGTCAAAGGGATAATGTATTCCCTCTGGGATACCAAAATAAATCTTTGTTTTGCCAATGTATATATCTTTACATGACTAAAGGCTAAAATAATGTTATTTTTTAATTGGTCATTTAATTTAATTTCCCAGATATTTATCTAAACCTTCATTGTGTTTTTACATTATTGTCTCTTATACAAAATGGCTCAGCTACTGCAGCTCACAATCTGCTGTCAAGTGTAAACTCCTGTAACCCTTATTCTACAAATGGGGCAGAAGATATAATCAGTAGAGTTCTTTACTGAATACAGTGTCCACTACACTAATTTCTGTACTAACCTACTGAAATCCATTTGTTTTGTATGCTGAGCATTGTGCATACTAAACCAAGAAAATATCCACATCAATTGTGCATTTGTGATTTATTTATTTTATTTAATAATATTACAGCATGTGTTTGCCCTGCCCCAGTGGGGACCATTTCCCAGAGTTGCTTGCTGTTCTGGCTCAAATCACAGTGTATATACAAAATCCTCTATCAGCAATCCAAGAATATGATAATTGTGAACATGGAAAACACACAGTCTCTCAGGATATTTTGCAATATGTACAATTTGGCTCTTTTCATAAACGGGTTAGCCCAACCTGCAATAAAACCACTGGGAGAAAACTAACAACTGAAGAGAAAACAAATACAGTGCAGTCCATAAGTATTTGGACAGTGGAACACTTTCTGTTCTTTTGGCTCTGTATTCCAGCACATTGGATTTGAAATGAAACAATGAACATGAGGTTAAAGTGCAGACTGCTTTAATTTGAAGGTTTTTCATCGATGTTGGGTGATTCGAGTAGGAATTGCATCCCTTTTTATACATAGGTCCCCTAAAATGTATAAAAAGAGATGTAATTCCTACACAGATCACCCGATATGGCTATAAATACCCTCAAATTAAAACAGACAGTCTGCACAAATTATAGGGGACAACATTCCTTAGATCCCCGACATAACAGTAAGAAAAATCTGAAAGCATATGCATCACTCAATTGTTAGCCTATACTTGCTCGACGTACCTTGGTCAACTGTGACCTCTACTGGCCATGTAATATAAAAGCATTAGAAAAGCGTAAACCATAAGCTATTACCTATCTCGTGTTATTTCTGTGGTCGAAATTAAATTAAGAAATATCACTTGAAACGTAGTATGTGAATCGAAATTCGGTATTCTAATCGATACACGTTGTCAATTTTCTTCCCGTTGTTCCTGAACTTACAAAGGGATCATTAAAGTCAAGAATAAAAAAAAAACCCATGATCAGTTTGGCCCAGCCCGATGTACTTTCCATCCCTCAATGAAGGGTTGGCCACGAATTCGGGCAATGCTCCTTTAAAAGGCTGGATAAAGATGATGATTGGCAGATAATATTTTGTTTGGGGGATATTTCCTACTGGCCTGACGTCAGCACGCTCTTCACAATTCCATTTGTTGCCTTGTATTACAGCTGCCTTTCTCTGACGGGGCAATCAACAGGGGAAGTAAACAGAAAATCCAAACCTCTGAGTTCTGAAGTCAGATGCACAGACGGCTGGCTCTGTTGCATGAAAGAAATGGACTCTGCTCCGGTAATGTGAAGTATTTCGAAGAATACCATTTCGGTTGTTAGCAAGTAGCTTGCAAATATTTTAGCTAGCTACACAGCTGGTTAATCGCTTACTGCTGCACCAAGCTAGCTAGTTATTTGTGCTGACCGCTAACCGGAATAATCATAGGCCGTCGACCAAACCGAAAGTTTGTTTTTCCTTATTGAATGATTTGTTTGCGCTTCCTTTTGATGTTGTTGTAAGCCAGCGACAACATAGCTTCATAAAAATAGTCACTCAAAAGAAAACAACGTGGTTACCTAACTTGATAACTAGCATGCTCGCTAACGTTAACTACGTTGCCAAGACTAGAGCGTCCTTCGAGCTAAACGTAGCTAGCTAACTTAGCAAATCTAAAAAGTAACGTTACTTGTTAGCAAGCTAGCTGGCTAGGTTATGACAGGGAAATGATGCAGGTAGCTTGCTAGTATTGTCTAGTTAGATATCAAAGTTTTTTCACAAGTCTGCTAATGCTACCTAGCTAACTTAGCTATATCGATATGTTATACTACAACTTTTGTGATATTTTCAAGCTAGCAAGATTTTTAGTTGGCTAACGGTAGCAAACCTATATTCGTTGCATTACTTTGCTAAGGCGCATGATAAGATAGCTACACAATTTGATAAATAGTCTACTTTCTAGTTCGCTAATGTCAGTAAATTGTTTAGTCAGCTGACGTTAGCTAACGTAATAACGTCGGGAACGTTTATTGTTTTGCTGCATCACAGCCATGATAGCTATGGCTAGCGTTATGCATACATGTATCGCGACTCAAAGTATTAGCTAGCTAATCTCATGTTGCAACCTAACTTGGTTATCAAGTTATCTAGCTAGTTAATTTAACTAATCAGTTCAATTATAACTTAAGTTGACAAAAAGTGTGAAATGTCGGGCACCTCAGCAAATTGTACTAGCTAAATTAGCTAGTTAACCCATTGACTGTGCTCGAAACACCTGCATTATACTGTACCCGGAATATCTTGCTAGCGTTAGCTAACGTTACAGTAGCATCCATTTGAAAACGTATTAGCTAAACGGAACGCAAACGCATCTATATGATTAGATCCCAATTGGTGCAAATGTTGCGAGGGTTAAAAATTGCGTTTCGTGAACATATAATTGAATAGTTCCATTAGCTAACTGGCGCTTGCTGAATAAAACGTAATGTGCCAGTCTCCGCGGTAGGTCGGAGTTTAGCACAGTTTTATAATTTCCATGTAACCATGCGTGCTTGAGGTAGGCCTAAATGATTAACTGCAGTCGATGAAAATTGCATCGTTTACGCGATCACTTCTGTTGCATTATATTTTGAAAGGGATTTGCTACGCATCTTGATCAGTATATTACAGTGTATGTTCTTTGAACATGGCCAAATCACTAATGACCAATATTAATAACTCAATAGCAATCACCAAAAGGGTCGTGCATCAAAGTGACTTGATCGCTTCAGCCTTCATGTTATATTGAAGACCCATTCTACGGACTGAATGGTCCCGAGGAACTATGACCTCATGATCGTTCATTGGGGGCACATCCTGTGAAAAACATGCACAATGAGGTCATCCCCACAGCTGACCTCAGGGTCAGTGTCCGTTTTGTGTCTATTGTGCATACACATGCACTATGCACAGCGAGTGTCGAGGGGCTCTAGCTCTGAGCTGTGAGCGTGCCAGTTTGTGGGGACTCGTCCGCTATAAAATGACCTTGCATCATGTGCTTTATTCGCACAGTTGCTTGTGCCAGTGCTTTCCTGGCATCTGCTATGCTTAAGATCTTTAATCTCAAAATGCAAATAATGAATGGTCTGATCCATTGTTTTATCTTAAAATCAAATCAATTTTATTTGTATGGTATATGCTAGGAGGGGTCGTAGTCAAATGTTGTTTCTCGGTGTTAACAACACTAAGTGTACTATGTGTACTTCTGAAATGTACTGTAATCTAAGAAAAGGCACATTCGTCTGTCCATAAGGGGTTAATGCTGGACTAATACATTTTTTTCTGACAATCCCAAACTTAATTTGCAGCCTGACTTCTGGTAGTGTCAGTACACTCAACATTGGCATACTGTGGAAGGTTTCCGCATTGTTTCTTTCCGTCTGAGCCGTGCTTCCAACTCAGTCACCTTTGTCCGTTGTAGACCATTGGGGAGTTCTTCAGGACGCTATGCGAAATGGGCTTCAGCGAGGCGCAGATCCAGGCCGCTGTGCAGGCGGGGCACTTCTCTGTGCACGAGGCTGCAGAGTGGTGAGAAGCCGCACCGTGCACGCAGTCCTACGGCATACAGCCATCCGTCCTGCAGGCTAATTCCTAAATACATCCCAGAATGAACTGTCACCAACCTGGCACTCTACGTCTATCGTTTAATCACATCATTGATATGGCCCCCAAAATAACAATGTAGTAAAATGTCCGTTATTGGCCAATCAAAGGGTCTCATCAATAAAGTGCTTTGGTAAGTTGGTACCAGTTAAGCAATTAATCAATCTCTCTCTTTTTCTCTGCAACAGGCTATTGCAAGGTGGAAGTCCAAGGCACAAGCTTGTTAAGCAGTCTTCCCAGCCACTTCAAACCGCCTTCTCTGCTTTCAACCCTCCCATAGGCCATGATACTCAGACCTCTGCAGGCTCATCGCAGTCTGTGCCACATGACTCCCACGGTGAAGGTACAAGCAAAGAACTTGCTGTCAAAACCACATGATTTCTTTCTCTGAATGGATCAAGTGCTTCCTGCTTCCCAAAGGGAAAGCAAAATGGTGCATGAGATGTCACTTCACTTTTCTCCTCATAGTTTTATTCAGCCACCACAGAACCTAAATACTTTCTGCTTATAGACAGATTCACCACAGCAGGCTAGGAATTTTACTGAATTAAGGAGCTGTTTTGCATTGTCTGAACTGGATGACTCAAGTCAGGACATATTTATTTATTATTATATGTCCAAATTATTTTCTTGGAAAACCCAATCTCTGCATCTTTACCATGCTCCTCCTGTTGTGCTTCAGTGCTTCTGGTTTGCCACATTATTAGTTATCACTTAACAATCGGTCCACAATCGTCAGCTGATGATTATATGAATAAAAATAAGCATAATTAAAGGCCCACTTGCATTTTTTTTTTGTTTTTCCTATTATCCTCGTGCTTTCAGTTTGTGTTCCACACTGATTAACGTAAAACAGTTGCAATTTTGGTAGAAATATTAATATGTTAGGGTTATTTTTCCGAGCTGTTTGTAAAACAATTTCCCATGTGACATGAGGTAGTATGTTTTTGCATAATTATGTGATGAGGTGACCACAGGAACCGGAGGGCGAGGGGCTGCTACGTCACTGCTCTTTGCAGTCTTTGTGGGCGTTTTAGATACTAAAACCAGGAATGGCCTTTAAATAATGTCACCAGAAAAATACATCAGCTTGTTGATTCTCAGCATCTGGTCTGAAGACACTCCTCCGCCCCTAGGTACAGCTTCCCCCCCTCCCTTGGAGTCGCGTATAAAGCAGGATAAGAACGACTTCCAGGAGCAGCAGAGGCATCGCGTGGCACAGGAGGCCAGAGCTGAGAAGAGACAGAAGAAGCAGGTAACCGTCGCCTCCACCTTTCATTACGAGACCCCCCATTTACTGTAAATTCACTGTAATAGAAGAAGATGATGATATACTTTATTGAACCCCGTGGGGTAATTTGTCCTCTGCACTTGACCCATCCATACAGAGCAGTGATCAGCCACCATGCGGCACCCGGGCAGCAATGTGGGGTTAAGGGCCTTGCTCATGGGCCCAACAGCTGTGCGGATTTTATCATGGCTCCACTGGGGCTTGAACCGGGGCACCAACCTTCTGGGTCCCAGTCATGTACCTTAGCGGCTACGCTACCTTAAATTGCTTAAGGATCCATCCCAGGATTCAAGCCTTTAACACCAAATTCCTGTTCCTGGAGATCTACCATCCTGTCAATTTTAGTTTCAACCCTAATTTGACACCTCTATTTAACAGCTCAATGAGATTTCTTGCTGTTGAATGAGGTGTGATTTGTTATGGTTGGAATGAAAAACCTACAGGACAGTAGATCTCCAGGAACAGGACTGGGCAGCCCTGACTTGGTTGGTTAATCCAGTCGGTACTCAGCCCTGTATGCACAACTGTTATGCACTTGGAACGCAGTTACTTTCTGTGTACTAATGCTGTGAGTTGGCTGAAGAACAGGAATCGCCATTCCTTTGCATTAAAACGCCCAACCCATCTTCTGACACTGACTGAAGGCCTGCCTTCACCAGCCTGCACCTCCCCTGACCCTCTTTATCCATCCTTTTTCTTTTCTTCTCAAATTTCCTACTCCTACTGGCATAGTAATATTATAGGTGTAGTTGTTGTTTTTATAGTGATGTTTACTTTTGTTTACAATGCAATGTTGTTTGTTTGGCCAACTTTACACTTATTGATTATATGCGGGCCTTCTTGGTGATATTGCACTTTTGTATTCCAGAGAGTATCACTGACATTCTCCACTTTTGTAAATCACTCTGGATAGGACAATGTACAGTGGCTTCAGAAAGTATTCATACATCTCTCATTTATATAAGTATTCAGACCCTTAATTCAGTACTTTGTAGAAGTCTTCTTGGGTAAATCTCTACAAGCTTTGCACACCTGGATTTGGGCAGTTAATCCCAAACTCTCTACAGAGAGTTCATTGGACTTCATGGCTTGCTTTTTGTTCTGTCATGCTGTGTGAATTGTGGGTCAATATATACACAAATGTGTGCCTTTCTAAACTATAGCCTTAAACTCCAGTCAAGTTCTAGAAACACCTCAAGGATAATTCAAGCAATCAGGATACACCTGACAACCGCAAAGGGTCTGAATACTTATGCAAACGAGAGATTTCAGTTTTAGATTTTTAATAAATGTGGTAAAAACATGTTTTTACTTTGTCATTGTGGCTTAATGTGTGGAGACTGATAGGAAAAATGGCAATTTTATCCATTTACACTTAAATCTATAACACAAAAAAGTGTGCAAAAGGGGTCCGAATACTTTACGAAGCCACTGTAAACGTAAAGCTTGCTTGGGACAGTTTCACTGACCGACGTGGCCTCCAGTGTATGTGTGTCACGTTCCCATTCAGAAACCTTCCACTGGTATTGTATGATTGACAGCTGTCCCTATGTCTGACAGGAGAGGGAGCTGGTGCTGAAGCGGATTGCAGAGGACAGGCGGAGCCTGCAGCAGAAGGCCCAGCCCGCTGGCCAGTCAGAACCCTCTCCCTCTCCCGCTGAGGGCCAGAGGCTGGGGGGCAGGGTGCAGACCAGTGTGGACAACCACTGCGTCCTCATGGTGAGATGGAGCCCCCTCGCCAAGTGTGCTTGTCCAGCTCCTGGGCCTGAATCTTTATACATTCATCGATCGGTTGAACGTTGACTGAATCATTGGCACCAGTTCGGCTCCAGGCAATAGTGGAGTGAATGACTAATGTGTGAGTGAATGTTAATTCGGAGCAACTGAGAAGGATTTCATCCCAGCACTTGCTGTATTGCGTGACTACCCAGCTAACACTTAGCCTGTATTGGAGAGTAGTTTACATGTAGTTAAACTAGTAGTTTAATTGCAGTTTGCTGGTAATAGTTCAAATATGTAGCAGTTTTAATTTTGAGGTGTAGTTAGCTACAGGACTTTGGCTGTAAAATGTATATTTTTTCAAACCCCTTTGACCAAATACCACATACTCTTTTCTCCACTGTAGTTGCCAACAGTCAGCCACTACATTTCTCTTCAGGGCAGCTTGACCATAGCTCAATCCTTTGTAATTGGTAGGTTTGAGAGTAGTTCCCCCAGCAATGCACACTTGAGTAATAAAGAGGAGCCATCTTCTCCATACCACCACCCCCACCCCGTGTCCTCCTCAGATCCGGCTGCCCTCCGGGGAGTCCATGCGGGAGCGCTTCCCCGCCGACGCGCCCCTGCGGCGCGTGGTGGAGCACATCTCCGGCCGCCACCCGTCCCTGCCCTCCTTCTCCCTCCTCCAGGGCTTCCCGCGCAAGCGCTTCGGCGAGGCCGAGCTGGCCTGCTCGCTCCACTCCCTGGGCCTCACGCCCAACGCCGCCCTGTGCATCCAGACCACCCCTCCGGAGACGCCCCAGGACCCTCCCAGCCCCGCCGCCCCGCCGGGCTGGGGCCGGCAGGAGGCGGCCGGCCCCGGCGGCTCGCCCGCGCATCAGAACAACGCCGCCGGGGAAGAGGAGGCCGAGGAGCCCGCTCTGCCCCCGCCTCTGCCCCAGCAGCTTTGGGAGGAGGCGGTGGGGTACGCCGGGATCCCCGGGGTGGGTCCGCCGCTGTCCGGCCCCTCACATTTCTGGGGTGAGTGCTCACATTACTGGGTACAACCGCGTCTTAGCATTTTCATTATTGAAAATGGATCATTCTTCAAAGGCTGAAACTTCTCTTTTCTTAGCCGCTGAATTACTCATGCTGACTCATATTTCTTTCTATTATTTTTGGATTTTCTTTTATTATCTTAAAGCAAAAACATACCGTTGCTCAATCTGCCTCTTTCTTAGACTTCCATTCATTTAGAAATTGGGTTTTGTGAAGTCCTTTTAATAGACTAATCAAAAATGTGCAGAAAGCTGTCATCCGGTCAAAAGGCATTTCTCGAGGTAAGATAATGTGTCCTTTATGGAGAACTATCCCTTTACTGTATTGAGTCTTTTTCCTTTCAGTGCTGTAGTGTTGGACTTTTTTGAAAGGACGCTAAGCGCTTGTCAGATTCCAGTCGGATTTCGTTATTTCGTCCTTTAATGAAGAGGTACGTATTTTGACATTTTTTTTTCCTGGACAGGGCGGGGCCAGAAGCTGGTGGCGGGCGGAGTGGAAGAGGCGTCCAGCTCTGATGAGGAAGCTCCATTAGAGGAGGGGAACGAAGAGCAAAACCTCCCTTTTCCTGGTACTACTCAGCCTTTTCTCATTTTCCATGTTTTCCATCCCTGTATTTAATTTCCCCACACCAGTGATTCATTCAGTCATCACTGCTAATATGCAGTGGAACACTTGCATCCAACATTAGCATTTCTGCAGGGCTTTAGCAGTTGGCTGTAGAAGGCCTTTAATACATGTCTTGATATTCACTGGTTTTCAGCAGCAGGAGCAGATTTAATTTATAGTAAATTCTAGCTACACACTATGATGTCAGGTACTGAATCGGGGTTATTCCATATGATGAATTCATGACTGGAGTTTGAGTGCAGTAGCAAATGGCTTGCAGAAAGGCACTTGGAGTGATATCTCGCTGATTATCTTAGCAGGTCTTCCCCGGCTGCCCTTCTTCCCAGACAACCGAGCCCGGGGACCGATGGATCCCGGCCACCGCTGGCCAAACCAGGGCAACAGACTCAGGTGAGTGTCCAGGGCGCCCCCTGCCTGTCACTGTCCAGACATGTGGCTGAGAGGCAACCTCACTGGACCAGATTCAATTTTATTAGGAACAAGCTCCCTGCACAGTCTAGCAGTCGGCAGCTAAATGGCATACTCTGGCAGGGTTTTTCTGACTTGAATTCTCCAATTTAAATGGAATGGCATTGACGGTGTTTGGGGGCTGGACTTGCTGCGTTCCGTTTACCTGAAAACTGTGGTTTCAACTGAGATGTATGGTTACACACATTATTATAATAGATTTTATTATTGTAATTATTTCTTACAATCTTCTGGGCCTGCTGCTGCCTGAGGGGAGAGCAAGGAGAGAGAGGTTGAGAGGGAGAGGGAGGAGGAGGGTGACATGCAGAGGGGAAGGATCACTATTTTAGGACACTACTTCCAGGACAGTTTAGTATTCCACACACTTATTTTACACCTCATGAGACCCGTAATATAATTTGGTTATGTGTACGCCTAAATATAGCTGAGAAAAAGCAATTCAGAATCCTAATTTATAATGATATTGTCAGGTGATGGTAGCAATGAAAAAAGTGATCATTTCAATGCCCTTTTCAAAAGTTTGTGTTCTGGCTGCAGTGAGCATCTTTGTGCTCTTTTATATTTGTAGCTGCACAAACATTTCAAAGGATGTTAGAAGTCTTCAACATTAAATAGTGAGTTAAATAGTGGAGGCAATGGTCCAGACATAGAAATGTATGCCTTTTACTTGTTTTGCTTCCAATGCTACATCACTGAGGGCTGTTGTGCCAAGATTTCATTCAAGCCTGAAAGTAACATCCTACTTCGAGCAGTCATTGTCTTGGGTGAACCATTTTACCATTCCCTTCCCAGTTCTGTGAATATTAGTGGTTGAAATGGAGGCAGATGGAGCTGCTGGCATGTGTAGGTCTGGTCTTACTCACTGCTGCATTTCTGCTTGCTGCAGGGAGGGGGCGCCAGAGGAAGTGCTGGCGCCTGAAGAGAGGCGGGTGGCCCCAGGGGCAGCAGGGCAGGCCGCCGTGGAGCGCCTCCAAAGAGCGGCTCGCCACGACGACCCCTCGGGCACCACGGGGCAGCCGTCTCCCCCGAAGAAGGCCTTCAGGACTCCCAGTGTACCCTCTCTCTGCGTCATGGCGACCCGAGCCACTGTCACCCTCATGACAGGTTGGTGGTCACCGTCACCCTAAGGTCATCACATGCCTGAATCTGCTCATTGAGGATCAAATCATACCCAGAACCCATTGTATTAAACACAAAATTTACATTTAACCACAGTTAGTCTTGGTTCATCAATTCATTCTGTTAAGGCATCTGTGCAAGGAGAGCATTAACCCTTTCAGTCCCTAGCCCAATAGGAAGTGGCTCCACCCAAAAGCAAAATAGGCTTTGGTTGAGAAATTTGAGAACGTTTAGTTGGGGTTTAATGAGCGCTCAAAACGATAGACTAACAGTCATTTTGATTGGTAAAAAAAACAAAAAACGCTTGAGTGCCATATAATTAATAGTCCTTGAAGGCACACTTCATTCATAGTATAACCAGGTGTGCCGAATGAAGGTTGAATTGATAACCTACAGGAGGGCAGACCTCTAGGAACAAGGTTGGGCAGAACAGGTCTTGGTTACGTAATCGGTGTAATGAAGTTTGATGACCTCTCTCTCTCCCTCCCTAACTCAGCTCCCAGCATGCAGTACAGCAGCAGCCTCTCCTGCCTGACCCCGGAGCTGGCCGAGCTCCTTCTCAACCACATGTCCCGCGAGAGACTCCTGCGCCCACGCACTCTGGAGCTCTTCTTCGGCTGCCCGCTCCAGAAGTTTGTCCTCAACTGCTACCCGTACTCCACAAACGAGCTGCTCCGCCAGCTGAGAGCCTTCACAGCCCTGAAGCACCTGAGCCTGGTCAACTCGCCTCTCATCACAGGTACACAGTCACTGCCTGTAGGGCTGGCCATGGGTGTATATATAAAACAACATTTTTAAGTTTGATATATGTGATACTATTGTCATATTACATCACGTGTCATTTGGCTGACGCTTTTATTGATTAGACTAAGCTGGAGACAATCCTCCCCTGGAGTAATGCAGGGTTCTTATTGTGGCTACACTGGGATTCGAACCCCCAACCTTGCCTGTCCCAGTCATTTACCTTAGCCACTACGCTACAGGCGTCCCTATTAACCAGCTGCATGTTAACATAATTATAGTGTTTTATGCTAGGGTTTTAAAATGGGGTATGGTCCTTGTTAATAATGTACTGTTTTAGGAATTAGCATTGAAAAAGATGTTAATTGGTTTTGCAAACTTGGAAAAAGAAACCATGATTTTAACCTACTTCATAACATCTTTTCCAGCCTCATACAGAATGCATTGCTCCATTTCTCTTTCCGGTTTTATTTGTATTTGTGTATTAGAAAAATTCCTTCTTGCTCAATGATTTATTACAAAAATCCATAAATACAGATTCCAAATTCTTAGTTAATGCTAAATGTGAGTCATAAAACCAGTTGTATTTGTCATGGGATATCAGAATTTCTGCAAAACCAATGAAACCGCTTGCGTTTTGTTGTACGTGTTGACGATTCAGCTGGAGGTCATGAAGGTAATGTCCATTTGTATGTAGTATATCAGGGCTGGGGCACATGAGGCTGCTTTTGTCTTCCAGACTCGGGCCTATCTGTTCTTTCCAGCCTACAGAAACTCCAGCACCTAAACTTGGCCTCATGCAGCAAGCTAACGGACTCCTGCCTGCAGCACATCACAGGTAAATCTGCTCACATTTACACCCTATGCAGGCATGCTCTTCATCTTTGCATGAATCATTTAGTAGGTGATCTTACCAGTCGCACCTTTTGTTGTTTCATTATACAGTATGTACACATGTAATGCTTCTTTGAATGGTGGTAATTATATAGGTATGAGAAGTTTGAGGATTAGGCACGTGGGACCATCAAGGGATGTGTGAAGTGCTCTACGAGTAGGTCATATTTCCTGCTGGTAGAGCATACATTTGAATTTTCTTAAGCTAATACCAATATTTCGGATAGCTTGGGCCCATGCAGTAAACTGAGATCTTTTGTTTTCAAAACCCCAGTAAATACAGTGCATAGAGAAGGCCAAACGGACCGATAGGGTGGTGATAAAACAGTGTTCATCCTCGCAGGTCTGAAGTCCCTCTCCTTCCTGTTGCTGGACCATACCAAAGTGAGTGACGCGGGGATGGTGAAGTTCCTCCGGTCGGCGCCCTCATCTCTCACCCAGCTGAGCCTGAACCAGACGGGCGTGAGCGAGCTGACCCTGGCCGCTCTGCCCGTCAGCGTGCCGCAGCTGCGTCTCCTCAGCATCAAACACACCCAGGTGACCGCTCTTCTATCCATCGCCGCCCGCGCCAGAATCAAACGCCGCTCGGCTCCAGCCGCCGAGTCACCCGTTACACGCGTGGTTTGGCCTCTCGTTCCGTTCGCCTGGACTGTGTTCCTGAACTAACGCATTCTCACCTGTGTGGATCAGACCTTGGGCCAGATATGTAGGCTAATATGTAGGCTAACTGTCCTTGGGTCAGATATGTAGGCTAATATAGAGGCTAACTGTTTTGAATTCAAATACTTTTCTTTGTCTTGATCTTGCTTGGTGCAACTGAGCCAACCAGGAGGCCGCGATTGCGAACGGATAATTGGACATGTCCAATCCCCACTCTAATTTGAAATGTCCATCCCCACTTTGAGCGATGATTTTATTTTATTTTATTTTATTTGAATCTTTATTTCGAACATGTAAAATAGTTACAAAACAGAAACAGTAGTTAAACAGATGAATGACAAAATATAAAAATACATCACAAATTCCCTCCACCAGCACTTAAACTTAAACCTATTTACATGTGCGAAAAGGAGTAGGAAGAAGTAACACTTATGTACTCCCCCTTTAATGATTATGATACTCATAAAAAGACATAATTATAATGTTTTTATATTACCGGTGAGGGGGATCATGCTGTATTGTCTGTCCTGGCCCAGGTTGGGGACGTGTCGCCCCTGGCTGAGCTGCTCAGCCTGCAGACGCTGTACCTGGATGGGACGGGAGTGACCGAGGGGTCTTTAGCGCACCTGGCGACCCACCCGACCCTGTCTTCCCTCAGCCTGGCTGGCATCCCCGTCGCCGACGGCAACCATGCCCTCCAGATCATCTCAGGTGAGCTCTTAGCCTGTTCTCAGCCCAGGAGCCTTCTGCACATATCAGACACTTCAGCTGAAAAACCTGGCTTTAGAAGCCGTGCTGCCTAACACTATCCTTGAGAAGTGGCAGTTTGCCTCCATTAAAGGCCCGCTCGGTTATTTCCACAGAATTTGCAGTTGGGAGATTCCAACATCTGCCGTTACATCTGCTGGATATTTTGGTGGTAAAGCCCATTACAGCTATATAATAGAGACTGATGAGAGTTATTGACACCTGAGGATTATTAAAGCATATGTCAGTCTCGTATGTATCTGGGCTTTACCACCCAAATATCCAGCAGTTGTAAGGTCTCTTACCATGGAATTTCTAATGAACCTGGAGGCTATAGGAAGTGATTACTTGCAATTATTACTGCTAAAGACTTCAGTTTAAGGGGGCAGTTACTTTTTCCACAAGGGTGTTTAACAACTTTTTTTCATTAAATATATGAATTTACAAAAATGTGTTCTGTGTTTACTCTGGTTCTTTCCATTTTGTCTTTCTTAAAACATTCAGTGTAACGAATACAAGTCCAACTATAGAGGAAATCAGGAAGCGGGCAAATACTTTTTCACTGTACATGAACCTTAACTTCATTCATTTCCACTGCAAACCAGTGACCCCCGCACTCCAGTTGTATTATTGACTTCCAGATGAAGCCACTAGAGGGCGCCTGTATGCACGTGTTTAGTCAGTGACTGCATTTATTCATATCCCATCCCATAGACCTGAGGCTGACCCAGCTGACCCTGCCGGGGAGACACTGCGTGACAAACAGCGGGCTGGGCTTCCTGTCCCGATTGTCCCTGCTCTCCGAGCTGGACCTGACCGACTACACACACGTCACTGACCAGGGCACTGCCCACCTCGCCTCCATGACCAGGCAAGAGTCCTTTTCCGAGAGCGCTCGCTGTGCAGAGTAGCTTGCCAGCTCATTTTGTGGAAGCAGAACCTCTGGGGGTTTTGATTACAGAGCAAGATACTATTTAGCTCTTAGGTAAACTAAGCATTAGGTAATCTTTAGTGATGGGATATAAAGGTGAGCATTTCTGGGCATACATTCTTTTATGTATGCTATAAAAATGCTACTGTGTCTTGGCCTATTTCTTTATTGCTCGTAGAACTAGGCCATATATATTAATTGCACTTGAAGCCACAGTAATTTAAAGATATCCTTAATCTGTGGAAACTTTAAACTGATGGTAATGAATAGGAATTATCCCCATAAAATATGCCCTTTTTTTATTTCCTTTGGCTGTACAAATTTGGATCACATCCCAGCAATTATTACACAGTATATTCATTTTGATAAGATGGAGCCTGATTGGGCTATGACATAATGTGTTGTGGGGTTGATTGGTCTGTCATATATTTCGCCGGTATATTATCTGGCTGTGAGCTGATGTAAAAACCTCTTCCTCAGGCTGAAGAAGCTGTCCCTTAGCAACACGATGGTGACGGACAGGGGTCTGCTTCCCCTGTGCAGCCTGCAGGAGCTGCTGGAGCTCTGCTTAGACCGCACAGCCGTCACCAGCCGAGGCGTGGCTGCCTGTGTCACCTGCCTGCCGCAGCTGCAGGTACACACACATGAGCACACACACGCGCGCACTCACACGCACACACACACACGACTGCCCACACATGCACGAGCACACACACGCATGCACAAGCATGCACACACACACACACACACACACGCACACAACTGCCCACACATGCATGAGCACACACACGCATGCACACACACACATACGCACGACTGCCCACACATGCACGAGCACACACACGCATGCACAAGCATGCACACACACACACACACACACACACACACACACACACACACACGCACACGACTGCCCACACATGCATGAGCACACACACGCATGCACACACACACATACGCACGACTGCCCACACATGCATGAGCACACACACGCATGCACACACACACATACGCACGACTGCCCACACATGCACGAGCACACACGCATGCACAAGCATGCACACACACACACACACACACACACACACACACACACACACACACACACACACACACACACACACACGCATGCCTGCACTCAAACATGCATAGACACATGCCTTCACACCCATGCATGTAAACATGCACAGACACATGCACATAAATGCACACACATGGGCACACAAATGCACATGAGCACATACACACATGCACACGCATTCCTACACACATATGCTCATGCGCGCACAAGCACACACACCGATCGGTCGTGTGACTTAGGTGTGTATCCTTAGATCCCTCCCCTCATTTCCACCCTGTGCTGAGCATGGTGTTTAATGTGCCGCAGGTCTTGGGCCTGGCCAGCACTCAAGTGGGTGACTCGGTGGTGAGGAGGGGCCTGCTCCACTGCAAGCAGCTGGTCAAACTGAACCTGAGCCGCACACGGATCACTGACCACGGTGAGCTTCGCTTATTTCCAGCACAAAGTGTTTTCCAATTTTGTATGTGAGGAGTTGAACTATATTCAAAGTTTTTTCTGTTTGCTACAAACTTCAGCTGAGTTTAGCTAAGGGGGCAGCCTGTAGCCTAGTGGTTAAGGTGCTTGACTGGGACCTGGAAGGTTGGTGGTTCAAGCCACGATAAGATCCGCACAGCCGTTGGGCCCTTGAGCGTGGCCCTTAACCCCGGATTGCTCCAGGGGGGATTGTCCCCTGCTTCGTCTAATCTACTGTACATGGCTTTGGATAAAAGCATCAGCTAAATAACAAAATTATTATTATTTTTGTATGAAGTTTGAAACTTTGTAGTGTGTAGGAACAAAATTGGCTGTTCATTGGGAAAACGCAGAGAACAAAAGTTCACAATTATTTGGCGATAATAGTATACTTTAATGTTATAACAGGCAGTTCAGCGAAGCTCATTCTTTTATTTTGTACCTCATTACGAGAGCCTTATGTTCCGCCCTGTCCATTACGTTACATTACATTATGCCGTTTGGCAGATGCTCTTATCCAGAGCGACGTACCACAAAGTGCACAGTGCATACCCATAACCAGGGATATGTGCGCTGAAAGACCCTGGAGGAAAGATGCTTTCCGCATGGGGGTGACCTCTGGCCCCCTCTCCTCTTCCCTCAGGTCTGAAGTTCCTGCGGCAGATGGCCTTGAGCCAGGTGAACCTGGACTGGACCGGGGTGACCCTGTCGGGATTTGCCGCCTTTGTCTCCGCGTGCCCTCACATTGCCAGCATCCGAGCGAGCCACACCCGGGCCATCCCCCCGGATCAGGTCTCCGACGACGACGCCGACGCCGACGAGGGCGGCGGCCTCCGGCCCTGAGCCGGCCCCCGAGACCACGTCGTCACGGCGACGGGGTGCTGGAGCCAGCGGTCTAGGTTGCACTGAATGAACGGAGCCCTCACGGCACAGAGACGAACCGTGCTACTCCTGTAGATTAAACCCCCCTATTGAGCACCAATGCAAGTGTACTATTATAGTCTATGGTGAATAGAAGTCGATTAAGACTTGTCCGTTCCACAGAACGTGAAAATGTCTACGGTATTCCCCAATTGCGCCGGAGCATGCATCCATCCTTATGCTGACATATCCCATTATTTTCGTATGCATAAAGTATCTGCACTAGCATTGTATATAACCTCTCTAAAATCTCGTGAATGGGAAGTTTGCATTCTATTAATTGCTTGCAAAAACAGGCCACTGGCCTATGTCGGACAGGGCCTGGAACTACCAAAAATTTAACGATACGTTAATATGGGACTGGATACTAATAAGTTAATGTTAAAAAAGAAATGTTGATTTTGTAGATGTAAATGACGCTTACTGCTCGTACAATCTGTTCAGATGGAAGACGGGTTTCCTATAAAAGGGTCTGAAGTACAAGATGATTATAATGTTGACACTTTCGTGTCTTTAGTCTTTGTTACTGCTAAGAATTGTCTAATATTGTTTGGCTGTGCCAGTTACGAATTTGATTCAATTTGAGCAATGCACATACCAGAGAGGGTGAAAGTGTTGGCCTGACTCTGGAATTTAAAAAGAATCTTTCATCCATGGTTACACATGGAATTAATCCTGTGTTGTTTTTTTGTAGGTAGTTAGTTGATGGTTTTAGAGTGACCTGAAACACACTTTTGTTATTGGCTTAGAAAGTGTTTCATTGGGTTTTTTTATTTTTTATTATTTCAACAGAAAATGTAATCGCTGTATACACCACCAATCACAGGTCAAATTTTTAGTTAGGCTACCGAAATTAATATTTCTGATAGCTTATAGTAATCGCACATGCAGTGGTGTTGCACTGCAAGCACTAAACCCTGTAAAGGGAGTCATTTTAATAGTTAAGATACAACATGTTGCATTTAACTTTGAGGATGTACCAATTTGCAAATAATACAGTGAGTCACTGTTCCTGAAAAAATGGAAAAGGGGCAAGGGACCAACAATTGGTGTATCTTTTCTAATTAGCCTCCCCGTTTTGGAATAAAACTAGCTTGTTTTATAATTTTCAATTATCTGAAGTGGTGTCTGGTTGAGATGCTTTTCTGGTGCTTAACTGGCCAACCTCTGCAGAAGATACAGTATCTGATCCAATCAGCACCTTGCACTTTGTGATGAAGCTTGCTGTGCTCCCATTGGCTGTAAATGTAGGTAAGCATGACACCCTTTTCCTGAAGCACCCACTGTAAAGAGTAGGCTCATAACTACATACTTGGGTACAACAGTACCATGCCAAAGCTGGCAACTCTTATTAGTTTGAAACATATGTAGTTTTGCCTCTTATGTTGTACTGCACTGAGATGTAAAGTACGGTTTATTTTTCAAAATATGTACTGGAACAACTGAAGTGCACTGCACATGGAAAATGCTTATTAAAAAATACATTTTGAACTTCTCAAATTCTTTTATACTACACTGTAGAATTTAGTCCATTCTGTACCTTTTCATATACAGCACACAACTTAAATCGAAAAATAGGTAGGCAGGAATCAGCCTACTGCTGTAAAAAAAAAAACATGATTGTGGTTTGCCATCTGGACACACCAGGCAGAAGTGTTGTGACTATTAACCCTTTCAGTCCCAGAAGTGCTCAAAGTGCCAAATTCTTGACCGTATACCGTTTCAACCAATCAAAATCACTGCTATACTATTTGTTTTGAGCCCCTATTTAAATTGGCCAACCAAAGCCAAAACCCCTTGGGATTTGGGTTAACTGGTAACAATAGCAGCATACTATAGCAGAACAAAAAAAGTATCTTAAATCTTTGTCTTTCTCTGAAGTATAATATTAGCTTTCCTTAAGTTACTTCTTGCTTGTCAAATTAAATTCTTGCCGCACTTGCAAATCTTGAAATTAGCCAGTGTCTCACCTCATTGACATAATCTTGTCTTATTTAGATACAAAATTCAAGACCGATACTTTTTAACAGTGGAGTATAGTGACAATATAAAATAACAAAACTTTCTAGCAGCTTTACGTAACTTTTTATTGAATGTCTTTTTTCATTGTTCATTAGAGGGTGATACAAAAGATATACAATAACTCAACAATAAAATGTATATTCCAGACGGTAGCCAGAACGGGTTATATTTTGTGTAGATATGGAGAGGGGGGAGGGGGGCATTACTGCACATGGGAGTGGGGCAGGCTACAACCAGAAGTCCTGCACACACCACTGGACCTGGATGTTGCTATAGCCAGAGTGCATACTTACAATGCAATCCTTACTGCAGGTTGTTATGCCTTGGTCTTTAGATAATGACAAACCTCCATTGCACACTGACTGCTTGTCTGCCTGCTGCTGACAGCTGTGTCTTTGCATACATAATCTTGGTTCAAACAATGGCCATCAAGGCGTGTGTTGAGGTCAGGCGCATAGCTCATAATTGAGTCGTTTTTCTAAACCAATCGAGGGAAATGTACCAAGGAAAATATTGTAAGCATTGTGTTCTGATTTTTTTTTTTTTACTTGAAGGGAATGTATTTGTATTTCATACCACACACATACAGCATATCCACTCATTGAGCAATTTATTAGGTAGACCTAACAGGGTGGTTTGACTATCTCAGAAGCTGCTGATCTCCTGTGATTTTCACGCACAACTAGAGTTTGCAGAGAATGGTGAGAAAAACAGAAAATATCCAGTGAGCAGCAGTTCGAAGGGCAAAAACGCATTGTTAATGAGAGGTGAAGGGCCAGACTGGTCGAAGGTGACAGTAACGCAAATAACCATGCATTACAACAGTGGTATGCAGAAGAGCTTCTGTGAGCTCACTGCATAAAACCTCCAAGTGGATAGGCTTATTAGCAACTAATAAGTCCAAAAAATACCTAATAAAGTGTTCACTGAGTGTATATCTGCTTACAGCAAGAAACTTTCCCAAATTTACTACTTTAGTATTAACATTCATGCATTTGGCAAACAACAGATATTACATGATCTAAAAAAAAATCTAACTGCCCTTTCTTTGAATATGATGTCACTTCAGTTACACCCATGTTTACACTATATATGTGAACACTTGATTTTAACACAATGACAAATATGCATATCGTGACACATTTTCATAGAAAGCTGGAATAATCATGGATTTCAATGATCTGCTTTGCCTTTGAGGACCAAAGTCTCACACTACTGCAGCTGTTCCCATATAAACAACCAGTGTGATGATATTGCATAATGAAATATTTTTTATATTACATATGCAAGAATCTGAAACAAGATGGCCGAATTCTATACACCATATATTAAGAGATAGAAAGGACATTCGTGTCCACGTAGATTTTGGTAGTTTGGGTGACACACACAGTGACAGCAACAGTTAATGTGTGTGGCTGTCTCTTTCTGGATAAGTTATTCTTAATGCCACATTAAAACTCCTTTCTTGAATGGTTGGACAGCCATAATTAATACCATGCTTATAATAAACACAAACATTTACTGATAGTCATGAATAATCTTTACAGCATCAGTCACCAAAATATATATCAAAATCAGTCTTAATAAAGAGCCACAAAATGACCAAAAAGACAATTAAGGCTTCCATGTGGCTGGTAAATATTAAACGGTACAAGGGACAACTGACTGGGAAACTTGGGAAATTCATATTAGTAGCCAATCAAACATAGTTTAAAACATAGTTTAACCCATTTTTAATTCAAACATATCTTGTCAGATTTTTCCCTTTACTAACACTGAGATACTGGGCTTAATATCAAAAGGCCAGCAACAACCCGTCTAGTTTTTTTTGTTTTTTTTAACCCACACCAGTGGTGAACAGTGTAGCAAATTGTCAGTAAAACAAAATGAATTCTTTAGGACTAGGCCTGACAATGATATTTCAGCTCAGCTGTACCAATGGCCCCAGCAGGTCTGCATAGACACTCCTAAACATATTATTGCTTTGATATTATAGCTCTTTCCCTGGGGTTTTTTGGGCTGACTTACTTGTAGAACACCAGTGCTTCATTATCATTCAACTGATAATGTTGGGATGGAAATTGCATCCAGCAAACTTTTACAATGGCTTTTTAATGCAGGTCACCACAGAACACTCAACCTAGCATTTTCAGTTTTAGCCTCTGTAAGAAATGTTTGAAAGCTCAGGTCTGGATTAAAAAAAGAAAGCTACTGATGTTATTGGATAGCCCTGCACTACAGTATAATAGCTACCAGAGGGCGCTGTAGTGCCGCAAGGCTGGAGCTGTGGACAGAGTGTCAGTCACCCTCGCAGACCTGGCAACCTTGAATCTTGCATACCAACAAAGATAAGGAAATGATTGTATTGCATTGTGCCCAGTTAATAGAGTTGCCAACACGGAAAGAGTATCTTGATTAAACCCCCCCCCCCCCCCAGCTCTCGCTGAATCACATGATTCTCTCACTGAACCAGAGGTGGGGCAGGGCATTGACAAGGGTTCACTCTTGGCGGCCAAACAGCTGAAGGAGGAAGAAGAAGATGTAGACTATGTCCATGTATAGGCATATAGCCCCAAACACGTGCTCTTCTGGGCTTAAGGAATACCGCCGGTTACCCATTAGGAGCTGCACGTCAAATGCTAGGAACTGCAGAGAATAGGAAAGGGCATGTGGGTTAATCTGGGGACAGATACGCTATCAGCAGCTCTCTCGTCAATACATACGCGCAATAATTCCATACCAGTGTTAGAATAAGGGGGACATTCACCATTTCATCAAAACTCTGGTATAGTTACTGTTCTGGATCATTCTACACATGCTGTACATCACTTCCACTTGAATTATAATTGAACACAAATGGGTGTATACATAGTAGATACAATGAATACTATGCCTTGATGAGTTTGCTGATTAAAGATTAATAAATGAACTTTTCTTTTGTGGTTTTGTTTGCATAACAAAATTTACAAAGTGACTGATAAAATGCAATCCTTGGAAAGGAATGCCATGCGGAACAGTTCAATAAATATTGTGGAACAGTCTTAAAGGATCTGATGGGATTTCTAAATGCAGTACAAAGTCCACAAGGCTCATGAACGTTGTGCATTATGAATAACATTGATTTTTTAAAATCACAGTGCTAACCCACTTACACACAGCAATTCAATACAATTACAGGGATGTGAAAAATATTTCTACCAGTGTGAAGACCAGAGCCCCCAGTCCAGCATAGGCTGTCTGTAGCCAGGGAATCTGTAAATACATACAGAGCACAGCCATATTTAAACCTCTACCTGCAGTCCCTCACAGTAGGAACAACACATCCCACACTATTTCCAATACAACCCCCTGCATCTTTGCAATAGGTGTGTGTTCAACATTCTGTTGCATTACTGCTTTCCATACACGGATTTCACACAATTCCACGCAGTTGCTACGAATGTTGAACGCGTGAAGATAACAGAACGAAGTGCCGCCGTTTCATTGGGGCAGAGGAGGGGTGTGGGAGGGGCCGTAACTGAGGGACTAATACGTGCGCCAACGAGGAAGGCTGCAGTCGGTCACTCACGTATCCGAAGGGGGCGGTGAAGATGAGCAGCAGACCCGTCACCATCAGCACCATCATGAGGGAGAACATGAGGCCGTGGCACGAGGTGAAGTCGAACTGCGGTGAGCAATGAACAAGTAGTCAGTTAATCGCTGCCATTGAGTCAGGAAAGGCATCAGTTAACCTTCAATCACCAACAGGGAGGAACTTCAATGAGTCGACCTCAAGCTGCCATGAAATTAAAGGTCCACAAGTTACACGCATTCTGGGCAAAAGCAGAGGTTGGTTTGTAGCAAGGGAAACGTAACGGTAAATGGTAGAAAAAAACGGAAAGTGCAAGTAGAGACATTCATTTCTCAGCCAAGTCACCCTTCTGTACCGTGTGTACTCATTGTCACATGCTGAATAACCGGTATTGCTATGCGCTGGTATGCGACTGTGAGTTACGACACGTGTCAGCTGCAGAATTAAATGGCCTAGGGGGTAAGGCTGACAGGAGTAATTGCACGCTAGTGAGAACACGTCTACGGACATTGCCTTTCTACCAACTGAATTTTGGACCTGACCTTTGTCTGGAAGCAGAAGAGAGTCACCGCAAGGCATACTGCAGCGGTAATCCCCACACACAGCATCACCACCTTGGTGTTGTGATAACTACAAAGATAAAGGATATATGTGAAATGTAAGCACCAAATTCCAGTCAAAGCGCTGGCCCACACCCAAGTGCAAAACAAAAAATAATTTAAGATATGTTTGTGTAGCCCCTTTCATGATTAAACTGGGTACTATGAACCCAGGCACCCAAATGAATTAGCATGCAAATAATAGCATACACATCTTGAAGGACAGCTTACCTTGCCAGCATTCCTGCCATGTAGGACATTGCCAAAGTCTAAAAGTAAAACAAGGAAAAACCACAATTATTCACGCCATTTGGTCAAGTTTTTTTCAATAACAGGGCATTTGGGGGGGTTGGACAATGAAGTGTCTCTCCAAGTAACCTATCCTGCATGTCTTTGGACTGTGGCATGAAACCATAGACCAACTACCAGTTAAGATACCCACTGACTATCCATGGGGCTGTGAAAAGTGTTTTTTTTTTTTAGCCCGGAAAGTCAAGTTTACCGGCATGTTGTACAATTTGGAGCCAGAGATGGCACATTAGTGAAGCTGATGCAGCTCCTCCACTATGTGAGAGTGACTTAATCTGTCCTTGATTCATCCAGAAAGTATTGCTGTATTGTCCTAATAACACAATCAAAAAAAATTTGTGGGAAACATTAGTAATAATTTTCGCAATTGTACCATTGATTTACACTGAAAACGGGGTCTGAATGACCAATACCGCTGCATGACCAGGAAATGAGCTTCAAAAAAAAGAAGCCTGGTTTTGGTCTCTTGACAGAAACCCATGCAGAAGCTCATGCGGATACAGAAAGAACACGCAAACTCCACACGTAAAAGGCTGTGTCTCTTATGCTCCCAAGTAATTATAATAACTTTGCCATTTATCAGTTTAAGATAAAAAAACATAAACAACAGACATAAAACATTAATGCTGGTGGACACTCACGAAGACGGAGAGTAGAATGAGATTTGTGGGGTATTGCCGTCTGGGGAAAAAAAAAAAATTTGCATATCAGTGTTTTCTTAGCCTTACAAGCCAATTCATGGGCCAGGCAGTAACAGGTATGTAAAGATCTTCCTTGGCTGACTTAAAAAATATTTTTTTTAAAGTGTGAGTGAAACATAATTAAATATGAGTCTTGCTCTTACCTGGTGGTTGTACTGCACACCAGTATAAGGTACGTCCCCATGAAAGTGATACTGAGGAACACAAAATATTACAGACGCACAAATATCAACATTAGCCAATAAGCGATAATCATCTTCCTGCCGTGACCAATACTAATAATTAGAGATAATATGTGTCAATTGATTTGGTCTCTACAAAAAATACAGTGCCATGAAAAAGTATTTGTCCCCTTTGTGATGTCCACTATTATTGCATAATTGTATTGTATTGTATTTGTCACACTGAATGGTTTCAGATATTTAGACAAAATATAATATTAGACAAAGGGAACCCGAGTAAACACAAAACACATTTTTCGAAATTAATATTCCATTCATTTCATATTATTACTACTGATGGGTGGTTTGCAACAAGTGGGCTATTCACAAAACTCTCCTGAATTGCTGGTTGTCATCAAAGTGCAACACAATGTGCCAGGGAGAATGGGGAAGGAGTAGTGGATTTAAAATAATTATTATTGTAAAATAATTATTGTTGTCTAGTGGTTCTCCATTAACTAATTACCAACCAATATGTGTTATTTAAAAGGTCTAATGGCATAATTCGTCCACAAAATAATTTAATTTAAAGAAATTATTATTCCTAACGTGAGTCTATCCAATACTATGAACTTAGTTTAAATTTAAATTTAGTTTAAGTTTCGGTTTTATTTTAATTAGAAAAAGGCAAGCCTTTTGTTAGTGCTAAACAGGGAACATCATCTAGATTCAATTGAAATTCCATTTAAAGGGCTGGATTCACAAACTAAGCTTAGACTAAGCTTAGTTCTTGACTAAAATTAGTTTGGTATGGAGAATCTCCATTCTGTGTCTGTGAAACTGGCCCTTTAATCACTGCATGCACTCAGAATTTAATTTAACATTATTCACTTTGTTGCTTGTTTTGTGTAGTTGTTGTTGAAAAGGCTTATTTGTTTTATTAGCTGCTCTTCAAAATGAATAGGCCATTTATGGCAAAAATGTTTAAAACAGATTTTTTGCATGTAATGTCTTTATGAAAACAAGAGCACTTATGTTTCAGTTAGTTCATCATACAAATGCCAAAAATTTGAAATTACTTACTAAGAGGCCAAATAAAGGACAAGATTGTACTGTACAAACTGTCTGACTTCATCACTGAAAAAGAAAGTGAGAGAGGGCAAGAGAAAAAGTGAGATATAGAAAGAGAAAGAAGCTACATTAGCAGTACTAACATTGAATAAATGTTTTTGAAGTGCTTATTAGTGTAGGAGATAATGGAATCTAGCTAGCTATCCCTTTTAATGACACTGTGTAGCTTACTTAAATGCATTCAAAAACTACTTTTGTAACAGTTGCTAGTCCCTAGATATATATGTATTTACAGCTCATAATTATCAAAGTTAGCAAGAGAGAAATGGCAATGAACAATTAACCAAGTAAAAAAATAAAATGTATATTTGCTTTGTTTAGCTACATTAAATACATGCCGAGGATTTACCAAATATTTATATGAGTGTTACATATGTTTTTGAACATTTCAACATTTAAAGGGAAATCAATAGACTCCTCACCAGAATGTAAACAGTGCCACAACAGCAAAGGTCACCATCAGCTGAATCATCAGAATTGTGAAGACCTGCCAATGGGATGAGACAACGGTGCCATCAAAGGTCACACTGATAACAATGTGGACCACCTGATCTTTCCTGATGGACAACGGTTTCCCAAGTGTAATTGTATCTATATTTGAAATAAACTTGCATGCCTCCATGATTCCAATCTAAGTTTTATCCAAATACATTTTCCAGTGTGGCTGCTCACTGCTTGACACATTTTTGCATTTGAGCATTTTCTTGAAACACATAACATACATGGGTAGTTTCAGCTAAAAAAAAAAACCTAAATGATTGTTGCTAGCACCTATGATCAACCATCCTTTCATTCATATAATGCCAATCTTTGTGGCAGCTTTCAATGCCAGCATCATCACAGCTCACAATTAAGTCACTACTTAATTTTTATTTTAATTGATTAGCAATTAGCAATAGTGCTAAGTCTATTAGCAATACGTTCAGCAGTCAACTTCCTAGTGTTCCCTTACATAAGTGGTCCATGTACTTAAACACTGAATCGTGGAGTTGTGTATCCAAAAAACATGCCACAAAAGAGTCCCAAGAGTCACATCAGTCCAACTGTCAGTCACATGTTCCAATACTTTTGCTCACCTAAAAATTGGGTGGTCTGATACAAAAGGTGATATGTTCTAGGTTGTTTAACAAATGTCAATAAAAATACCAGGAAATAAAAGCTGAAATTCTGATCTGTAATCTCATGTAAATATTTTGAACTCAATTGTCTATTGCAAAAACAAAGGAATTGACCTTGCTGTCCCAATACATTTAGGGAGGACTGCACCTGTAAAATATGCCAGTGTTCCAACTGCAAAACCGGTTTGTGGGCCTAGTTCAGGTATGTCCTTTCCTCCCACCACCACAATCATGATATAGGCAGTCAGCAGTCATAAATCTTGCATACAACAGTGATTATGTCATGAAGTTTTGTCATTAGAAGCACTGTCAGTAGCACTGTATTGCAATTGTCCAAGATTTCATAGTGCACAAATCGTTGCACAGCTCTCCGATTATACATCTAAATGCGGCACTCATTTATTAAGGGCCAGGGAAGGAAGCTGTCATGTCGTGCGCCTATGTCAATGAGCCAAATTCCTCCTCGACCTCAGGTGTTACAGGAGCTGCACAGCCCTAAAACATTGGCGCAATGATGCCAGCAGCCAATCGTTGTGGAAGCCGCAAAGTGTGTTGCGTTGACGGGAACCGCGTTTCCCCTCACTTTGCGGATGAACATCCGGCGGACGTTCTTGTCCTCCCAGCCATCTCCGCTGAGTCCGTCGCAGCTGCCGCTGGTGCTGGGGTCGGAGAAGGGCGACGTCACGTCTGAGGCATAGGGGTTAACATAGCCGGGGCCTGACAGGCAAAGACCAGGAGTGAGAAGAGGCACGAGACTTTCGGCTGGGTTACTGACAAGCAGCTACTGATAACATCAGCAGTTACTGACATTTTCACGATAACCAGGAAACTCTTGAAGTGGTTATTCCTGTAGATGCACCTGTCGTTGAAGAACTTTTTTCACGGAGGCTTAAACTGTTGTCTTTATTTATTTACACGCTTATCATCATACTTCATCTGGTATGAATCAAGCATCACGTAAAAGGAAAGCTATTTTGCTTAGTGTTGCCACTTGTTATATGAGTATACACTAATGTCTGGCTAATCCATGAACATTTGAAGCACTGTTTTAGACAGCGAACAACGGACAGCAGAAACTACGATGCAAGAGGCTGTAATCTCTGTCCACTGCAAGCTTATGCTTGTTAACTGAAAACTCACAACATCTAATTTGCTACATTTTCAAATCCAAAGATTCAGCCAGGGAATTCTATATGTCTTAGTTTCAGTACATTTTGCTAAATAAGATGTTGCTGAAAAGCTGGTCTGGAACGAAACTATGCAGCTGGCTAATCATCTCAACTGTTTTCTGTCTTTTGCAAGCAGATGAACTCTAGGGCTGTCTGGTTAGCTGACCAGCCAGTTATTTGTCAAACTATCAAAATATGTTTAACATGAAACATTTCCTGGCTGCCAGATATAGCAGAATGGCTGAATAAACAAATCCAGACAGCAAATGACAGAAAATATGTACTTGCTTTAATTAAGGTGAACAATTGTTTTCAAGGGTCTGTAGCCCTAATAGGTTAGTCACTCTAACTCTAAAATGCTATTCATCATCATCATCATCATCGTCATCATCAAACAGTAGGCACAGCTGGGGAACCACAGTTCATTCGGTGAGAGAAGACACTTACTGGGGCTTGGATGTACAAAGGCCCAGGTTGGGTGGATGGGCACTGATGAGGGTGGCAATGGTGGTGGTTGGGTGGTGTAAGGGGGGGCACCAAATCGTGGCTCCCTGTCCCCTGCTATAGCTTCGGCGTAGCTGGGTGGGGCAGCTGGGAGACTCATTGTTGGTCTCTAGATTCCTGGCTTGGGGGGTGGGGGGGATGATTCCAGACACTGAAGGAGAGAGACAAAGAATAATACGATTGCTTATAGGGATAATTATGAATGAGTGCAAATATAGCACCATAATATTAATAAGACCTAATAATAATAATAATAATCCTAATGAATTAAGAATAATTTTTTCTTAATTAGGGGCTTTTAATTTTTTGATGGATTATTTGCCTTCTTCAGCCACATTTTGCTAGAAATAGCTACGCATGCCATGGAGAATAAAAGTCTCTGTTAACTTTGTGCTGTTATTACTGCTAATGTTGCTAATAGTGCTAATATTGGAAAATTATTACTAACATCTAGTAATTGACAGGCATTGATTGAATTACACTGAATTCAAATTACAATGTCAAACCACATTCCTCCACCATGCCCCCCCACAGTTGGAATATCTTCCATCAACATCATAGGATCAAAGAATAGTCAGAATGGCAAAGATTCAGCCATTCATCTGCTCTAGAAAGATCAACCTGTAAGTGCTGTTACAGTCAGAAGACGTTTGATCGAAGCTAAGATATCAGCAAGAAGCCCCCGTAAAGCACCATTGTTGAAAAAATGGCATGTGCAGAATCGGTTAAAAATTCACAAGGAACACATCGATTGGCCCAAAGAGAAATTGCATAATATTCTGTGGACTGATGAGAGTAAAATTGTTCTTTTCGGGTCTAGTGGTCATCGACAGTATGTCAGATGACCCCCGGGTACTGAATTCAAACCACAGTACACTGTGAAGACAGTGAAGCATGGTGGTGCAAAAACTATGGTATGGGGATGTTTTCCATATTACGGGTTCGTATACCAGGGATCATGGATCAGTTTGAATACATCAAAATACTTGAAGAGATTATGTTGCCATATGCCAAAGAGGAAATGCCCCTGAAATGGGCGTTTCAACAAGACAACAACCCCAAACACACGAGTAAGCGAGGAACATCTTGGTTCCAGACAAAAAGGATTGAGGTAATGGAGTGGCCAGCTTAATGCCCTGACCTCAACCCCATTGAAAACGTGTAGGGTGACATTAAAAAATGCAGTTTCTGAAGCAAAACTGGGCTGAAATACCTGTTTCTGGGTGCCAGAAGTTGGTTGACTCGATGCAACGCAGATGCGCTGCAGTTATCAAAAACAATGGTTATGCAACTAAATATTAGTTCAGTAATTTAAAGTTAAATCTTGAAAAAGTCTTCAGTTTATACAGTAATGAGTTTGAAGAGAAAAATGTCGACACTGCCATTTTGATTAAATTTGATAAAATTGATAAAATTTGTTAATGCTTTGATTTGGAATTGAATGTGTAATGTTTCCACTACATTTGAAATATGGAACTAAAAGCTATTAAAAAATAGTTGCACTTTATTCACTTTTTTTAACACACTGCTATTTATTTGAACAACTGTACATCAGGAAGTCATGGAAGTCATGCAAAGAATATGCAACATAATACTAAACATGACTACTTTCATTTACATAACATTGTGGTGTCCCAAACATTATGGTGCCCTGAAATTGGTGGGACTATATACAACACTGCTGTAATGTCTCCATGGTGAAACCAAAATATATAAAAATTCCCTTTGTTAAAATCTGACAATGTGTACTTTAACCACATGTGATATTTTTTCTTACAAATTTCATATTGTGGAGTACAATGCATAAATGTTGGGTCTTTGTGCTTTGTACTGTAATTGCAGCTATCGGACTGTCATTGTCATACATGCAGTCATTACAACATATTTTAAGTGTATAACCACAATCTAGATCTGGTGTAGCAAATTCATCAAAGATAAAGGATATCACGTTACCAAGAGAACTGAACTGTTAAATAACATAAGCATGTAAGATTCCAGAAAGAGGAAACAGGCTTTCATATTTTTTATTAGCCCATACCTAACTTGCGTGACTGCATACTATGCAAATGACTACTTTAATTTACATAAAGTCCATCCACTAGCTGCCAACCGTGGTATGCTAGTTTGTAAGTTGATGTATTCTTCAAGGGTTCCGATTTTATCTGTATAGTCACGCTAGGACTCGGAACTGTGCTGTCCTCTCGGGTCCTCTTCACACTTGTTCCTGTGTTTTATCTGCACTTCATTGTACATCGCTCTGGATAAGAGCATCTGCTAAATGCCTTGTAATGTAAAAAATAAATAGTAAATCATTTTGTTTTAACAAAGAATTGAAAAAGTCAATCAATAAATAAATAAATAAGAAATTGATTTCTGAGGCATCAAGTCTGTTCAACAATCTGAAAGATATTTTTGGAAATCTGAATTATGAAAATGAGGTTCCAATATATGCATTTGAGCAACACTGCCAGACTCTTGAAAAATGACAGAAATAATGACCTTCCTTGCATTTGTTATCACCATTTTCCCCTTCGTTCTTTACAGGCATGTTATTGGTATTTTTAGCAGATCTTCTTATCATACCTTGAATTACATTCATTTTGAATCACTGACATAATTCTGCCAAACTGATTTTGAGTTCTGGCACTGGATACATGTCCTGTGCAAAGGTTTGGGCACTCCTGGTAAAATTGTTTAATGTTTAAGTGAAAAGAAATTAACATAACCTTTGACAGGGAACAAACTTTTTTTTAATGCGCAATTATAATTGGCTGTATTTAACCAATTTACAAAATAAAACCAGAAATGCGGTATGCGAGAAAGTTAAGACAAACTTCCAATTCAGGTCTCAAAACTTCCCCATCTGGATCTCTCCATTTCCCTAGGGGATACCTCACTGACGCCATCACCCTGTGCAAGGAACCTCGGTGTGGTGATGGACAGCAGACTGTCCCTCTCCGAGAACATTGCGGCAGTGACCCGGTCATGCAGGTTCTTCCTATACAACATCTGGAGAATCCGCCCCTTTCTCACCCCCTACACAACCCAGCTCCTGGTCCAAGCGATGGTTTTGTCCAACCTAGACTACTGCAACTCTCTCTTGGCTGGTCTCCTAGCGTCTGTGATCAGACCCCTCCAACTTAACCAGAATGCAGCACCTCGTCTGGTCTGCACACTTGCATGTCACCCCCCTGTTTACTTCCCTCCACTGGCTGCCTGTCATGGCTTGCATCAAATTGAAAACATTGGTGCTAGCCTTCCAAGCAGTTAAGGGGTCAGCCCCAGCTTACCTTGAAAAAATCACTTTACACTTTACGTTGTACGTCGCTCTGGATAAGAGCGTCTGCCAAATGCCATTAATGACTGAATCGTTAGGGCTTAAATTAATTAATATAATAATTTGTTTAATACTCAAAACTGTCTAGCCATTCTTGGGGTCATCCTTATGCTCAACAATCAAGATGATGTCCCCTAAGCAGCTGACTGAGAAATTAAAATAAACATAATGGACTGTTACAAAGCGGACTGTAAGAAGGTATTTAAAATCTAAATCCAGTTGTACATTATCTCTGTAAAATAAACACATGAAATAAAATACACTGAAAAAATGAAAAGTGCACTGAACCTCTTTGCTATTCTAAATTCAGATTGGTATGTCTGAAAAGCACCTTCCAGAACACCTTTTATCATTGTTTTGGATTTGGTACCTTGTGTCAGAAAAGCCCCAGATTGCCATTCATCCTATCACCGGAGATTAATAAATTCAGAGAAAGACCTGTGGTTTTAAAGTGATTAGGGATCTCAGAATTCTTTTTATTTTTATAAACTGGTTAAGGTTAATTCCATGTCAACTCATCACACATTTGAACCGCATCGTTACAGATTTTTATGAGATTTGGCGTGCTGATTTGGCCTTATATGAAACCCCTGGAACCAAAATTACACTTGTCTCGGGTTTTTACTCTGGACAATATAGACTAGCAATGTTTATGCTAATTCAACTCCATGACTTTGACTTGCCTTATCTCCATTACTCTACGTTGTAGGCAAATGGTTCTTATATCACTGTCCAGGTATTCACTAACCCTATATTTAACATATACTATATATTGTGTTCACCCCAAAATGAAAGATAATGGAGTTATGAGTGATAACCCCTCAGTGTGCTCCTGCTGTTGCCCTTGACCAAGGCACTGGCCTCAGAACTGGCGTTGGTTTCCAAGTGCCACAATATGCCCACTGCTCCTAAGTAATTAGGATGGGTTAAATGCAGAGGATGGCCTGCAGCGTAGTGGTTAAGGTACATGACTGGGACCTGCAAGGTCGGCAATAAGCCAAAGAAATTGAAATTATACGAAATAAAATGGAAAATTTGGTCTTGGATATTTGAGTCATTGCCGAGATATTGTTACTTAGCAAACTAAAGCAGCATCATATGGTTTTGGTTCACTAATTCCTGGTTTGCCATCCTCCCTTTAACTGAGAGTCATGTGTGTAACACAAATTACCCAGGAGAAAAAACCAGGGCTGGATTTGGACTAATGTTTCAAAAAGAAAATTATGTAAACTGCCTTATAGGAGTTGTTAAAATGCAAGCAGCTGGTTCTGCTTATAATTTAAATTATGCCTCTATTCTTAAAATCCCATCTAAATTGATGTCATAAGTGGGGCGACATGGCTCAGGCAGTAAGAGCAGTCATCTGGCAGTCAGAGGGTTGCCGGTTCGATCCCCCGCCCGGCTGTGTCGAAGTGTCCCTGAGCAAGACACCTAACCCCCCAAATGCTCCTGACGAGCTGGTCGGCGCCTTGCATGGCAGCCAATCGCAGTTGGTGTGTGAGTGTGTGTATGAATGGGTGAATGAGAAGCATCAATTGTATATGGGGCTATATAAATGCCAACCATTTATCATTTCATAAGTAGATAGCCCTGGATCGCGAAGATGAGGGCAAAAAATGATGCATAAATAAATAAATAAATAAGCAGATGTATTTTCGGATAAAAGTAGTGAACATTTCGGCGGCTTTGGCTTCATGCAAATGTAACTGTTACATTTGTCCAGTTTGGCCCTTATATTAACATTATTCATGCGCTTAAACGTGTGGTAGTATTTCCAGGATATCTTGACAATAGCCTGGCTGTCAAATGCTAGAATGAGCACGCAAAACAAACGTAGCCATACTGAAAGACTATTCGGAAGCATCTATTGTTGACAGTCACTAAGAAATAACCAAAACCGTCTCGTTTTTGTTGACGAGTAGCGGAATTATGCAAATGATGTCTAGGCTACAAAGATCCTATTTTTCGAGATTAAACACTAGACTCGCTTTCGATGCAAGTTTTGAACACGAGACTGGACGTGCGCGTGATGGATAGCCAGGCAAATAAATAAACATTTTATTTATTTACACTCGTTTATCACAAGTAGTCCAACATTAACTAACGTTAGCAATGTACTGCTTTGCTGAACATGCCTGATTCCATAACAAAGATGGCGATATTTTAGAAGAATATGGAGGCTATTTATTATTTAATAATATGAGCAGTTTAGCTAAGATTTCAAGCTCTTTGTCGATCAAGCTTCGATAACACAAATTGTGCAAGCGAGCTAAACATGATTGTGGGGGGTAAGTTAGTGACTGTGTGCTAGCTAGGTAACTGTTAGCTAGCTAACTAGCTATAAATGGGTTTGCTAGCTAGCTTTTCTATTGGACGTACATTTTCCGTGGAAAACGAAGCATTTATGTGTATGTTATGTCAATAGTATATAACAATATATATTCTGGATAAATGACACGTTCTTACCTGCGATGTAATTTCGCGCCGACTGCAAAAACTAACTTAGCTAACACTGCTCAGACCAAAACAATGGCCATGAATACTCCTCCGCGATGTGCATCCCATAGGTGCATTCCTGGCGCACAAATGTTGCAGGGGAATAGAGTCATAAGTAAATACTGTACTTGTAGTTTCACGGAGTCAAAGAAAACAGTGAGTTCACGTATTGGGACAGTTGGTCAATTTGATATTTACTTGAGTTCGTTCAGATAAATGTATTTTTAACGTATTTCATAACAATCATTTAATTTCAAGTAAAATTAATTTCTAAATGTGATTCATTTTAGATGACAATCATAATACATATTTAGCCTACTGATTTTTTAAGTATTTAAACCAAGATAAATACACTGATCAGCCACAACATTAAAACCACCTGCTTAAACCAGTTTTTTCATTATTAAAAATGCTTTAAATTGTAGACACTTGTCTATAAACACTTAATATTTCATTATAAGATTATCTGCTTATGTAAGTACACATATCATATTATCATAAGTGAATTGCATTCAAAAATGAAAATAGAAATCTTGTAAGCTCATTGATATGGTTATTGTTTTGTTATTTAAAAATCTTGATAGGTACTGGTGTTCATGATGACGTATACAGTAGTGTGCAGTGATGATTATACACTTAACACAATGGAGATGAATCAGAAACCAAGTATTATTCAAGTATTTATTTCATGTAATATTGGTTCATGTAGATGAAAATAAGTAAACAGATAACAATATATTGTGAAAACAGAAATAATAGTCTCTTTTGGAGAAAAAAGTAAGTATCTAGTGTGGCCACGCTTTGCTTTGATTACAGCATTTAATTGTTAACATATTCTTTTTTATCTTCACTCATTAAACCATTCCATATGGTTTGAAGTTCATTCCAAAGAGATTCTTTCAATGTTACAACAGATTTAGCTTGGTATCCAGCAAATCCCAGATTTGCTCAATCGGATTAAGGTCTTGAGGGGGCCAAGTCATAACTTTTATGTCACCAGATGATTCTTTTCATCAAGTGACCAACCGGCATCATGTAAGGCTACAATGTGGCTATGAACAATCACAGAGAGCTCCTTCCGTCGTGCCATCGTGTTTAGCACTGTGAAACTGCTCAAAGTTCGTATTACCTTAAATACTGGAACAACTGACCATCAGAAGTAATTTTGCAGAATAATGTTGCTTCAAACCAGTTTAAACAAATTGTTTAGCATCAACAATCATGGAATGAGCCTTCAAACATGCATTCATGCTTGCAAAAGTCAAAAAATAAAAGATTTCAATTCAATTTCAACCCCTGCCAATGAGCTTTCCATTTTCATTGAAAAAATACACTTTTGAATGCAAGTCACTGATGATTATCTGAAAGTAAAATTACAGCATTTTCAATCCTGAAAAAAACTAGTTTAAGCAGGTGGTTTTAATGTTGTGGCTGATCATTGTATATGGGCCTCCAACATTAAAAACACATTACTCTTTAAAAAAGGGTTGAAAATAATCAGCCTGACTGTTCACCTTCCTTGTTCACCTGTGTATTTTATAAATATCAGTAATAAAATAAATAATAAATATTAAAAAATATATATATTTTTTGATAAATACATTTATATTCATGATACAGTGAATTTAGCCTACAAGGATATGCCCCTGAATAACTAGGTAAAATATAAATGCTTGCTATGAGAGGGTTGAAGTCACGACATACACACATATGTCGTAAAAATTAATCAAAAAAAGATTGAAATGATACAAAAATAATAAAAAGTCCTATTCCACAGTTTGATCAATAGAGGTAACCATCACTTTTTATATTTCTATGTAATATGACAAATGATTTGACTTTCAAATTTAACGGGTATACAATTATGGCTTTATGTGTATATGTGTGTGGGATGGGGTCACGTGCATTCACACTCACAGTGAACTTCATGTCAGCACACACTAGATTTAAATTAGACTCATACTGTTGCCTTTTAAAATGGAAATGACAAATGAACTATTGAAAATGTTCCATTTAGGATTAGAATCAGAGTCTAGCTGTGGACTCAGTTGTCAGAGGACTGGATGACTGACTGCTTCGTCCAGTAGCACTACTGGAGCTGTTAAAAGCTCTCCCATTGCCAGAATCTGTTGATTCTCTCCGTTGCCCACTGTCATAATTTCTGTCCATATCCCTTAGCACGAGGACACAAAGTCTCATCTCGGGTGTGCTGCCTTTTTGCGATTCAATGCTGAAGGCAGGAACAAGTGGATTTTTGAACTTCTCCACGAAGGTGTGCAGGACGGTTCCTCTGTGAACATTAAAGAACTGCAGTCTACCCTTTTTGAAGTCAAGGAAGACTCCCAGTCGTTCTATCACTGCCTCTGTGATCATGGTGGTGTCATGCTTGTGCAGGGCCACCAGTGAGTCTCCATCCATCTGGAGCACCCATGACAGCATGTCTTGGCCCAGAACTTGCTTAATGCCCTTCTTTACCCAGTCTTTCTCCACCACACCAACAGTCCAGCACTTTGTGTTCTTCACATTCACTTCCCAGTAGTGGCGTCCCTCAGTAAAGGACTGGGAAGCCAGAACATTGAACACAGTCTCTATTTGCTTTCTTTTTCGCCTTTTGTTGGAGGATTGTGATGCAACGTATTGTACCTTGGTCTTGTCTCTAGAAATCTTCAGGTGTTCATGAGATGCACCATCATCAAAGGTGATATTCTCTCCAACTGTAAGCACAAAGGGGAAACAATTGCATTGCTTGCTCAATCTCAAGAGCTTTTAATGTCTGAATTATTTAGAATTATACTTTGTGGCAAATGCACAGCATCTAGTATAGTGTAATGAAATATGACAACCAAAAGAGGTGGCTGGTAATTGTCCCTTACATTCCCACGGCCTGGGCAGCAGATCCTTATTCATTTGTACAATCTTTGAAATGGAATGTTCAAGTGCTTTCAGTCTTTGTTTGTCAAATGTAATTATTTCAAAAACGTTCCTGTGATAGTCTTCTATTTCTTCAATTCTATTGAAAAAAAAAACCATTAGAGACTTGATTACAAAATTATTTTGATTAGTTCATTTGAATGAAAGAAAAAAACATTTTGGTTTTCCTTTCATCTGTGATGTAAAACCAAAGTATTTATAGCCATAGTATTCAATCAGAGATTTATTGAATTATTCAATCAATTTTCAAAAAGATTATTCTCATAACTTAGTCTTTCATATTTGAATTAACATGCTTTTGAGACAGACCTCAGCCCAAATGAATGTATTATAATTTCTACAGTTTATACTTCATATTACTTCATATATATTATAGTTTGTTTCCATTACATTATAGTTATTTAGCTGACACTTTTATCCAAAGTGCCTTACAGTTGATTAGACTAAGTACAGGGGTTAAGGCCCTTGCCCAAGGACCCAACAGCTGCATTGATCTTATTGTGTCAGAACGTTAAACTAAATATTGGTTCATGCTTAACAAAAAAAAAAAAAAAACAACAACAAAGAAAGATGCACAATGAAATTAAGACTTACTGTGCTTCCACTTCCTCAATCTTCTGTGAAATAAGAAAACAAAGAGCCAAGAGAGAAAATCACAATTCTATTCTGTGACATAAAAAGTGTGGTTTAAATAATTTGCCAATTCCAAATGGTAAATGGGCTTTTAGTTAAGCCTGAGGGGTCAGGCTTTGTTCAATCTTTTACATATATAAATGTGACCACTCTTCAGTGACACTTTACATAAAAACTTTTGACAGAAAACGACATTTAGTTTGTTCCTTATTCATTTACATATTCATTTGTCCATTGTTTGCATTGAAAACAGGCTACTTGCTGATAAATATGTGCCCATGGCACAGTACAAAAGCATGTGGATTAAGAAATGGAGCTCACCCCTGCAGTTGAGAGAGATAGAGGTCTGTATAGAAGAACAGTTTGAACGTTAAGAAGGGAGAAACCTCACCGAAATGATGGCACCATCATCTGTGTCCTGCGTCCTTTTTAGTGCTTTCACACTACATTGGATGTGCTTCCTCTTCTCCTCGTATTCCTCTCCAAATTGAACTAGCTGGTCCGTGTCCTGAATCATTCTCTCTCTCAGGGCCAAAATCAGCATAAATGCTTGCTGCATATTCTGATCCATCAGTTCCCGCAGCTCGTGGTACTGCTCTGCCACTTTTTCTTTTGCGAGGTTGAACATGTCCTGCAGTAAACAATAAGGTGCACTATCAGTCAGAAGGTCCAGCTTGCTAAAAGCACTTTCACATATCTTGTATTAAATGTGTCGAGCCTATCTGACAATAAATGAAAAGCTTATGAGTTACAATTGTTTGGAAAAATAAATTATTTTATTCTTGAAATTCAAATCAGCTTCTGACTAGAGTATATTAATGTCTGAAGAATTGTCGCTTACCTCAAGTTCGTCCCTTGCTTTTAACACCCGAGGTTTGATGTTAGTCTGCTCTTTCATGGTTTTGTTTAGGGTTTTCACTCGTTCTGCCACTGCCTCCTATAAATACACAGGATATCACTGCCATCAGGAGCATTATTTATGAAGATATAAACGTCAATAACGTTAACTAGTAGCCTAGCCTATAAGCCAATATAAAGAATGTAACCGGCAAAATACTTACGATATGCAATTCAAATCCTTTCGTCAGCGTTTCAAATTCGTGTTTTCGATGACTGCTGTCGGTCACGCAGGTGCCACAAACCGTCACCCGGCAGTCTCTGCAGTAGTAGACCACACAATGCCCATGGACGGTGCATGTGCTAGAGCAATCACTCGATGTTGATGACAGTGAATCGCTCATCTTACTGGTGTAGTTGTGAGCTCAGATCCGTGCCTCATCTAACTGTGGCTAAAACATACACTGCATGAATTTACTAACCAGGCTGTGTTGCGTAATTTCTTGTCCCTCCCTCCAAACACGTAGAAGTTTCCCAGACCGCCTCCGAAAACAATTCCGAATCCGAAAATCTTCCAACAATTGAATGTAGGCAACAGTAAGTTTATTACATTGTATTTCGTATGGCGACTTGACAGGCAGAGCGAACTGAATCTGTGTGAAAATCGTGTGTATAACTGTATGCTTATTGCATTATAACTAATAACAGTTTTAACTAATTATAGGCCTATGGTGTAGGGTTGGTTCCATGGACGATCGACTGACAGCCATTGGCGATGGTTGAGACATGATGTGAAAGACCATGTTTGTTTAAATTTTAATCTTAAAGTTAAACAACAGTATTGTACACTTATATTAAGCTTGTATCATAATGAACAAGTGGTATTTATATATAACATTATATAGTTACTCCCTGCATCTTTGTATCCCTTTGTATAAATACATAAATACATACATACAGTGCATCCGGAAAGTATTCACAGCGCTTCACTTTTTCCACATTTTGTTATTTTTTTATATTTCTATGTTGTCATATGTTTATATTTTTGTTATTTTGTTACAGCCTTATTCCAAAATAGATTTAATTATTTTTTTCCTCCAAATTCTACACACAATACCCCATAATGAGATTTTTGCAAATTTATTAAAAATAAAAAAATTAAGAAATCACATGTACATAAGTATTCACAGCCTTTGCCATGAAGCTCAAAATTGAACTCAGGTGCATCCTGTTTCCACTGATCAACCTTGAGATGTTTCTACAGCTTAATTGGAGTACACCTGTGGTAAATTCAGTTGATTGGACATGATTTGGAAAGGCACACACCTGTCTGTATAAGGTCCCACACTTGACAGTGCATGTCGGAGCACAAACCAAGCATGAAGTCAAAGGAATTGTCTGTCGACCTCCGAGACAGGATTGTCTCGAGGCACAAATCTGGGGAAGGGTACAGAAATATTTATGCTGCTTTGAAGGTCCCAATGAGCACAGTGGCCTCCATCATCCGTAAATGGAAGAAGTTCGGAACCACCAGGACTCTTCCTAGAGCTGGCCGCCCGTCTAAACTGAGCAATCGGGGGAGAAGGGCCTTAGTCAGGGAGGTGACCAAGAACCCGATGGTCACTCTGTCAGAGCTCCAGCGTTCCTCTGTGGAGAGAGGAGAACCTTCCAGACGGACAACCATCTCTGCAGCAATCCACCAATCAGGCCTGTATGGTAGAGTGGCCAGACGGAAGCCACTCCTTAGTAAAAGGCACATGGCAGCCTACCTGGAGTTTGCCAAAAGGCACCTGAAGGACTCTCAGACCATGAGAAACAAAATTCTCTGGTCTGATGAGACAAAGATTGAACTCTTTGGCGTGAATGCCAGGCGTCATGTTTGGAGGAAACCAGGCACCACTCATCACCTGGCCAATACCATCCCTACAGTGAAGCATGGTGGTGGCAGCATCATGCTGTGGGGATGTTTTTCAGCGGCAGGAACTGGGAGACAAGTCAGGATTGAGGGAAAGATGATTGCAGCAATGTACAGATTCATTCTGGATGAAAACCTGGTCCAGAGCGCTCTTGACCTCAGACTGGGGCGACGGTTCATCTTTCAGCAGGACAACGACCCTAAGCACACAGCCAAGATATCAAAGGAGTGGCTTCAGGACAACTCTGTGAATGTCCTTGAGTGGCCCAGCCAGAGCCCAGACTTGAATCCGATTGAACATCTCTGGAGAGATCTGAAAATGGCTGTGCACCGACGCTCCCCATCCAACCTGATGGAGCTTGAGAGGTGCTGCAAAGAGGAATGGGCGAAACTGCCCAAAGATAGGTGTGCCAAGCTTGTGGCATCATATTCAAAAAGACTTGAGGCTGTAATTGCTGCCAAAGGTGCATCAACAGTATTGAGCAAAGGCTGTGAATACTTATGTAAATGTGATTTCTTAGATTTTTATTTTTAATAAATTAGCAAAAATTTCAAAAAAACTTTCATGTTGTCATTATGGGGTGTTGTGTGTAGAATTTTGAGGAAAAAAATGAATTGATTCAATTTTGGAATAAGGCTGTAACATAACAAAATGTGGGAAAAGTGAAGCGCTGTGAATACTTTTCGGATGCACTGTACATACATACATACATACATAGCTACATGCATACATACACACATGGGAACTGAATTACCTACTCTGCTGTAAAATCCAGCTGTGTCATCTTGACCAGCTTGAAAATAATGCATGGCCAAACTGGTCATAAGCTGGTCTTGCTGGATATGAGCTGGTCAACCAGCTAGTGCTGGTAGCTTTTCTGATGTGGTAGGTCAACCAATTACCAGTTATGGTCAAAACATGTCAAGCTGGGAGCTGGTCTGAACTTGTCAGCCAGCTGAACCATGTTGAGCTGTAAGCTGGTCTTGGTAAACCAGCTACCAGCTACCAGCCTGACTTGAGCTGTTTTTTTTCCAGTTGGGTACAAAATTAATTAGGCTAACCTCTCTCCTTCTTTGAAGTTAAACTGGATGTGTTCATGAGGACACACAAAATCCAGTAACCAATTCTGTTTCAACCATTTAATACAGACAAGACCTGCCTTGGCTAGATTGCCTTCAGATTTGATTTCAGTGATTTTATAAAATAATAGGTTCTTCCTCTGATTAGCGAACAATAGCCCAATAAAAGGGCCTACCTTTCTTAAAAGACAAAGAATGAAGTCAAAAGTTTACATTCTCAATCACTATTTAGACACAAATAGAACAGAAAGAAATCCTTTAGCAAATTATATAAATCTTATTTATATAAGATTACCAGCTTGACTTAAATACATGTTGAGTGCGAAGAAAGAAACTAAGCTATGGGTATGCATATAATTTATTAAGACTGCTTCTGTATTTTTATTTGTGACATTATTTCAGCAGCTGGCGAGCAATATATTTTTACACTGTGATTATTGAAAATGTGAGGTACGCCAACTCAGGCAATTAGGAGTTTCAAGGTATGTTAAACTTGGAGTAATGATTCATGTTTCGTTTAAAATGCTTGGCCATCCAATAGTATGATTTACTGTATCGAGTGTCATCCCTGTCTCCTGCCATGACAGGATTCATCCGTGTTGGGTTAAGGGCCTTACTCAAGGGCCCAACAGCTGTGTGGATCTTATCGTGGCTACACCAGGGCTTGAACCACCTTCCGTGTCCCAGTCATGCACCTTAGCCACAAGGCTATAGGCTGCCTGTATGTCGGTCTGCCTTTGCCGGTCAGGTTAAGCAGAATTTTGACCATCCAAGGGGTTCCGAATGGAAAGCAGCCTTAGTCAGAACTAATGTTGCTGCATACCGAACATTTTATGTATGGGTTCATTTGGCCACATCTTTCCAAGTTGTATGCTCTCATATTTCCAAGTATACCTTGGCTCATTTGGCCACAACTTTCCAAGTTATATGCTGTCACATTTGTGTGATGTCATGCAGTATATATTGAAGTTCCTTTACATTCACTCCCCCTGCAGAAAGAACTTCCTCATACCTGAGAAACTTAAAATATTATACATTTTTGACATAATACAAGTGTCTTGGATGACAAAATCTTGTAATGAAAATATATTTTAAAATATGATTTGTTTTATTTTTATTGAATACCCTTGTCGTGGTTTGGTGTCCCGTGGTAGTGGGTAACAATATATTCTTCAGATTGAGAGAAGACTCCCTACAGGAGACTAAAATTACTGGGACTTATACAATGGCAAGTGGCATCTTCTACATTGCAGAAACCCCAGATGGGTCTTATAGTAAAGACTCCTTAACCAGACACTTCACTACATTCACATTTACATTTTAGTCATTTAGCAGACGCCTTTAATCTAAAGTGATTTACAAGTGCATAAGTTCCTCAACAAGTGAAGAGCATCAAATGCATGAATAGCAAAACGGATAGCACACAGAGCTCAGAGCTAAAGACCAATGAACAGGCATTGTCTTTTGAGTCCTTTACTGTAATTTGTTCATGCTGGCCATTGAGATTTAATGCTCTTTCATATAGTTGGCTTGAAACGCATTGGGCATTATTTTTTTTTAATCTCAGATGTGACTTTTATGAACCAAAATTAGCCACAAAATATTTCACATGTATAAAGACATGACAGAAGATAATTTGGTCATCAAAACCTGTTTGTACAGAAATTTAAGCGATGAGAACCACAAAACATCACAGTATATGCAATTACTGTATGTCTTGCCAAGTTTCTAATTATAAAAGATACTCCGAGCACTATATTAAGATTTTTTATTTCTTTATTACACTTATATATTCAAGCAATTATCTAATCAGCCAATCGTGTGGCAGCAGTGCAATGCATACAATCATGTAGATACAGGTCAGAAGCTTCAGTTAATGTTCACATCAACCCTCAGAATGGGGAAAAAATTAGATTTAAGTGACTTTGACCATGGAATGATTGTTGGTGGCAGACAGGGTGGTTTCAATATCTCAGAAACTGCTGATCTCCTTGGATTGTCATGCACACTAGGCTCTAGAGAATGGTGCAAAAAAACACAAAAACCATTGAGCAGCAGTTCTGCAGACAGAAACGCCTTGTTAATGAGAGACGTTAAAGGAGAATGGCCAGACTGGTCAAAGCTGACAGGAAGGTGAAAGTAACGCAAATAACCACACATTACAACAGTGGTATGCAGACGAGCATCTCTGAACACACAATGCATCATAACTGTAAGTGGATAGGCTACAGCAGTAGAAGTCTAAAAAGTCTAATAAATACCTACTAATGTGCTCGGTGAGTGTAGATTCTCATTGTTATTATCACTGTTATGTAAAGGTTTGCATTAAAACTTGAGCATTAAGTCACACTTCATAAAACCTATAAATACACATTTTTTCTTTATAATCAGGAAGTTGAGTAAATTCAAATGAAATTAATCTGTAAAATGTCAACTGTTGTGATTATTATGGCATTGCTCAGTCCAGTGGAGTGAGTCAGGGCTGTCTAGAGCCACCTACTCGTTGACTGAGCACACAAACTTGGGTTGCTTTGGTGAGTCAGACCAGGGCATAAATTAGGGGTGCTTCTTTCTGCAGTCGATGGCTGAGATCAGGGACTTAATCAACCAAATGCTTTTCCTTGCTCCTGACCCGGAAATCGATCAAAGTCTGTCATCTTTAAGGACATTCCTACCCAAACTCGTTAAAAGTTTGTTAAACGTGAGCCACTCCCAATATTTCCTTAGAGCAAGGAAGAATCAGTGCATCCTTTGCAGAAGTATTTTTTTGGGACGGCTGACAAATAAATAATTGATCCAGCTCTCCCCATCTGCCACCTCTGCAACTGCAGGGAATATAGTACATCAGCTCCTGCAACACCTGGGGCCAGTTCCACAATGCAGGATTACTGAGTTAACTGCACTGCTCTGAGTAAAAGCCGGACCACGACCAGATCCGGAAACCCTGCTTTGTGGAACAGGGCCCTGATCTTTTAGATTGCCCTGAGAGAACTGCACATAGTGTAAGGACAATCTAGCCTTGGGCCAACTAGTAGAGTTCTGCTTCTTGGCTTGTGTCCAACATAAAAAAGGCAGGCAGACATTGGAAAGGGAGAACACATCCCTGTGCGTGATTCTGGCTGTGATTTTGTGGGCTCTGTACTAACACAAGCACAAAGCCTATATGGCATTATTCACAGCCTTGTCATTACCTAACAACATTACATGCAGCACTCAGAGTCCAGTAAATCCCAGCAGCAATTCTGCCAATTTGACCGTTCATGGCCATTTAGAATTAGTACATGTTTATATCTTTATTCCCTTATGCAATATTTATATTCAAATTGTAACAGTAGTACATGTGTTTTGGAGAAATCAGAGGTGGTGCCACATGGATTTCATGATGACAGATTTTAGCAAAAGCACTTCTTTCTGCGGAGTGATATGAAAATAGTTCTAAGCAAAAGCTGTCCTTTACCCATAGCAGATATTAGTTAATATGTTGTCCTTCATGCTTTGTTTTAGTGCACATGCACTGAATCGGATAAGCATATGATAAGCACCTTTTGCAGATTTAAGAATGATTATTTTGCGGAGCTTCCTGCTCATGTCTCTCATACTGAGATTCCCTTGTCTGCACAATGCGAAAACCACACATCTGGAGCAAAGGCAGTGTGGGAATAATGGCTCATTCTCCACCTGCATAATGTAGCAAAATGATTTCATTTTGGTGTAAAGAGCTTTATGCATCCACGACAAAAATGTAATGCATGTCTAAATTATGTTTAGCAATGTTTGCAATGGACAAAATGTACAAAATTTTCAGTGGTTGATGATAATTATTGACATTCCTGCACTAAGTAAAAAAAAAATACACACCTTGAGATTATTTCATACTGTGGCTGTCGTCTAAAAGTCTGTTTTGACTCCCATTGTTATTTATGGTTATCCAAGTCCGGAGACTGTGACTGTGACTGGAGTTGAAACTCCTGCTGTGTGTCAGATTCCCTTTGTATTATATGTTTACCCCAGGTTTCTTGGCCTTGTAAATTAGCGAGACAGCACCCAAACTAGACCCAGACATGGCGTCACTACATATGTTTTATTTCATATTTTTATACAGCCGGAAGGACATTGTCAACACACTTCAAATGGAGTCAAAACAGAACTGAACAAATAAATGGAATATCATGTTTTCCCTACTGGAGCAATTCAACCAATTGTTTATAATACTGTAAAGGTGTGTGTTCAATTCCAGTCATAGTTGGCCACTGTTGTCTTAGCCATGGGACTAAATCATACTGCATATACAACTTCATATTTTTTTATCTTATGCCTTGATTTCCAATGTAACTACATTTAATCTACAACACAAATGGGGTGCAACATGCGGAACTGTCTTAACATAGCAACACAATGTTATGCATGTCCAGTTATTGAATAGTTTTCCCGTCATGCATGCAGAACAAGCCATTCTGAAAACCCAGCTATAACCAGTTTGAAATTGAGCTGGCCAAGCTGGACATAGCTGGGTATGAGCTGGTCAACCAGCTAGTGCTGGTAGCTTGTCTGAGCTGGTAGTTGGTCAAACCATGTAAAGCTGGGAGCTGGTCTGAACTGGTCAACCAGCTACCAGCTGTTTCAAAACCTTGCTTGAGGATTCCCAGGCCCTTAATAACAGGACATTGAGCCTTTTAGAAAGATGTTTGTTTTTTCGGTCAACTGGTAATTAATCTTTCCACAATCCTGGTCCTCAATGGTTCTCCGGTGGCATCACAGCTCAGGTTTTGTTCTTAAACAGTACATACCTGACACTATAGTATTGCCAATTTCATTGTCAAAGCAATAATTTATCTCTATTTGCTTTTGAAGGGACCGGACATTATTTTTCATTTATTTTCGACATCCCTTGGTCCATATCCTTGAGAAAACATACAGCAGATGACACCAGAGAGGACAGAGTGATTGAACAAAAACACTGATTCAAAGTTATAACTGTACGTAGACAACAATGGAAGTCATCCTGTCAAAGAAGGCTTTTATTTTGGTAAAACAAAAACATGAGCTAGCCTAGCCCACAAGTCAACAATTAGGCTAGTCTTTTAAACACACCGTGGAATAACATGACGGCACGTGAAACACATGGGGAATCCGCAATGTTGTTTGGATCTGCACACCTGAACAGAACCCACATAGACTGTGTCAATGGTTTGGATGACATCAGTAACCAAAAGGGCACAGCCCTGGACCCAAGTACAGATTTTGGCTTACACACTCTTCACTTATATACACACTGTCACTGAATGTCACTGAATGTCACAGCACTTCTTCCTCTTGGCCTGGGTCCAATGCAAAATAGGCAATTGTCACTGCATTTAAAATACTAAAAGGGTACTGGCAGTGGCAGTTACAACTACACTAGCAGTATAATACAGGGAAAAATAGTTGTGGAGTCCCCATGAAAACATACACAAGATGCAAAATTCTGTATCTGGGAAAACTGACAACAAAAAACTGTTACAACTGCTGGATATTTGGGTGGTAAAGCCCAGATACATACAAGACATTTCAATTATGTAGCTATATTGGGCTTTACCACCAAAATATCCAGCAGTTGTAATGTCAGTTACTGTGGAATTGCCCATCTCAAGATTAAAAGGTATGGTACGGGAAGAGGGGATCACCTGACCCCATGGTTGTAGTGCTTATATGGACAGCCCTTATGGACAGGGGCTGTAATGATTCAGAATGATGCCCTAATGATACACCCAAACATGCTGTAGAACCATCAGCCTTCTCAAACCACCAGGAACAGCACAACTTTCTCTATTTGCATTACTCTTCAAAAAGGTTCTTACTCCTAAAGCCAGATAGTTTATGTCAGGTACAAGGTCGATGTGGCAGTGCAGGTTCCATTGTACTTCAGTGGCAATGATCTTCCATTCTATTGCTAGTGTATAAGGCGACAGTTATTGTGGACATGCTTATAGCCATAATGAAATATATTTGTACTCAGTAACCTTGTTCTGGCTGTTCTAATGCAACGGTTAATGAGCATGTGTACTTTTATATATCTGACTGTCCTACAGACGATAGTATACTACTACTGTCCAACTATCTTTGGAGATAGTCATTACCAATAAAGAGCCAAATGGCTTCCTTGTCTTTTCATAGGTCTTTGTAGGTTATTTTTGGTTCCATGTTGTTACATTGCCAATTACAGCTATGGTGATTGAATCTTTTTTACCTTCAAAAGAACCAAAAGCTAACATCATTATAAACACCGATTATGTCAAATTTGCAAATGTGTCTTAAATATCAATAAACAGGTTCACAATTTAATGTAAACACTTCTCTTCACAGTCATTTTGAATTTGTTTAAAAGGTGATTAAATGCACTTTTCTCATGGGTGCTTTTTTACGTAGCTTACGTTTCTTTCAACATCCACTGAATACATAGCCATTTACAGTTGTGTTCAAGAAAATAGCAGTACAACATCAGCAACCTGATGAACCACTTTTATTAGTAGTAGTGATATTTCTGCATGGCAAATAATTTACTTGTAGATGTAGTAGTGTAATAGAAAAACAACAGACCCAACTGTCAAGACATGCACGCTGCTTGTTCTGAGTAATTGACTCATTCATTGAAAGGGGCGTGTTCAAAATAATAGCAGTGTGGAGTTTAATTAGAGAATTCATTAATTCTGTCATTAATTGTCTTTTATTAAGGTAGAACAGATCGAAAAATTGTCCAGAAAGATCAAAGATGATCTACAATTACCTGTAAGTGCTGTTAGTCAGACGACGTTTGATCGAAGCTAAGCCATCAGCAAGAAGCCACCGTAAAGCACCATTGTTGAAAAAATGGCATGTGCAGAATCGGTTTGTGCAGAATTGTTCTTTTCGGGTCTAGTAGTCATTGACAGTACATCAGACTACCCCTGGGTACTGAATTCAAGCCACAGTACAGTGTAAAGACAGTGAAGCATGGTGGCGCAAAAATCATGGTATGGGGACGTTTTTCACACAACAGTGTTGGGTTTGTATACCAGGGATTATGGATCAGTTGGAATACATCAAAATACTTGAAGAGATTATGTTGCCATATACCGAAGAGGAAATGCCCCTGAAATGGGTATCCAACAAGACAAAGACCCCAAACACACGAGTAAGCGAGGAACATCAATCATCAAAAAGGATTGAGGTAATGGAGTGGCCAGCTCATTCCCCTGACTTCAACCCCATTGAAAATGTGTAGGGTGACATTAAAAATGCAGTTTCTGAAGCAAAACCCAAAAACCAGTGCAGCAGTTATCAAAAACAATGGTTATGCAACTAGATATTAGTTATTTTTTAACAGATAAATATTATTTTCTTTGCTTCCTGTAAAAGAATAACGCGGACTTGATAAATGTGTTAATGCTTTGATTTGGAATTGAATGTTTCCACAACATTTGAAATATGGAACTAAAAGCTATTAAAAAAACGTTTTGCACTTTATTCACTTTTTTTAACGCACTGCTATTTATTTGAACACAATTGTATGTATACTGATGATTATAACACAATTATCAACAATTGCCTTTCCATACAGTGAATGTCATGTTCCCTTAGCAACCAAATATTTTACATCTTTTTAATAAATAGTTTTTTAGAATATCTGAAATGAGTCTGAAACTTGATTCATCTGTTTCCCTACGTACCCTGATAGTAAATAAAATAAAATAAATACCAAAAGTGTAGCAACCTACAAATGTGTAACATTCCCAAAATGTATCGGTACCATCTGTAACAATGGAATGACAGCACTTCTATCAGAAAGGGTTCCGACAGAAAAAATGCTGGCCAGTGCAAATAAGTTTTGGTTCGCATGTTTAAGGGATTTTAAGGCATAAAAATTTCAATCCGAAGGTAATTTGCTTTTATGTCCAGCTGTCATAAATAAGTTCCATTTAATTTCCCTTTGCAGTCAGCCTACTAGTTCCCGACAAGGAAACTTGTATGCAGGGAAAAGCATTGTTGTTGAACAAAGGCTTTGCGTGATTCTTTTTTTTCCCAGGGTTCCGTGAAAAATTGAGTTGACTCTGATTACAGTGTGTGTTCTTGCTACAGACACTGACATAAGGGGAATGGGCTTGCTTCATATGCAAGCTGGGCAGACTCATAGCCTACACCCTCTGGTTATCAACAGATACTGCATTATAGATTTACTGTTATTCCTATGGTCGCCTCACAGCAAGGAGGTCCTGGGTTCGAATCCCCGTCGGCCGGGGCCTCTCTGTGCGGAGTTTGCATGTTCTCCCCGTGTCTGCGTGGGTTTCCTCCGGGTACTCCGGTTTCCTCCCACAGTGCAAAGACATGCATGTTAGGCTGATTGGAGAGTCTAAATTGCCCGTAGGTATGAGTGTGTGAGTGAATGGTGTGTGTGCCCTGCGATGGACTGGCGACCAGTCCAGGGTGTTTTCCTGCCTGTCGCCCAATGTATGCTGGGATAGGCTCCAGCCCCCCTGCGACCCTGTTCAGGATAAGCGGGTTCAGATAATGGATGGATGGATGGATTCCTACGGTCACATAAAACGTGCCCTACAAGTATATACACTACACGCTAGCTGGTCTGGTAGTGCATGTACATTCCAAGGCTGGGTGTAATGTCTGAGTCTGTTTTAATGAAGGTATCTCACATGTATGATGTTGACCTACTTCATCTTCAAATACATATGCCCACGCGTTTGATACAAGGAAATACTGCTACTGGAAACAAGGAGCACAAATCAAGGTAAATAACTGTAATTATTTTCCATTTAAAAACTTCCTCATTTCCTCATTTCCTCATAGTCAAGCCTCATGCGGCAATCAGAGTGAATACTGGTGTAAAACACAAGGGAACAACACTGACACTACGCGGATGACAGTCGGGGCGCACCGCTAACACTGAAGGCTTGTCACAGAGACTAGGACATGGGATTTGTTGGCTAAACACTGACAGTGCAGGTCCACACTCAGAGCTAATGAAGATTCTATTGTAAGAACACTGATACGAAATAAACAGTGACAAACACAGCCTCAAAACTGTCCCTGGTACTTCCCCGTTCACTGCTGCAGTTCAGTCTGAGAGAATGTAACCGGTACGCTTTGAGACGAGATTAAAAAACAATACATGCACCCGGGCAGTCTTTGTAAAGCTGTACAGAATATACAGGCATTAGGCCTAATGGTCTTTTTGGCTGGAGCTGCAGGTTGGCGATGTTAAAAAATCAGACGCACTTCAGGAACAATGAAAGGAAGCAGAAGACCGTAACTGTTCTCTGATCCTCAGGTTTACGAAAGGCGACAGCCACACCAAGCTGAAATCAGCTGTCTGTGTCAGCACATAATGAGTGCGTATGTGTTTGAGGGGGGATGAGAGCGTGCCAGAGTTTGACTTGGGATAGAAAAGTTGGCCCACAATGTAGGCCACATGATTGGCCATAACCTACAGGTCACAGCAGGTCACTAAGTTAAAACAAACAAAATTATCTACTAAGAAACCAACAAGGGTACGTGTCTGTCAGGAACTAAATGGGGAAAGAGGGGCCCGGTGGTTTAGGGAAGAGTTTAAGTGTTGCGCACAGCCAGTGCCTGCTCCAGCTCTTGTTGCCGTTGTTGGATCTGTGGAGAGGGAAAGCAAGAAAATCAATGCTCCAGTGAAACTGAAATAAAAATGTAATCATTAAAGAACACTCATATGTTGAACATAAGCCAAATGTCTGAGGTTAGGTGAGTTTGTTGAATCCGACGGGCATGATAAGAATATGAAAATGTTTGTGGCTGAGGCCCAATGTTTCTGTAGGGAAATAAAGCACCAAATAAATGACAGGAAAACACCTAATTTACACATAGTGTACATAAATAAAATAGAAGGAAGTAATTAACAGGTATTTCCCTATATCCATGTGTTCTCTGTGAAAAAGATGGAGATTCAATTTGATGTTATATGCAATGGGCAATAAACTATTCCACTTCCAAAACCCATCAGAGTTTATAACAGTGGTCTCCAACCCTGATCCTGGAGAGCTACTGAGTCTGCTGTTTTTCGTTGTTACTCTGCACTTAATCAATCAATTAAAGCAGTTGATTAGACAGTTAACTAACCCCACTTGGTTACCTGTGTCTCAACAGAGTGCAGATTTTAAGGTGAAGACAAAAGCCAGCAGCTACCCTGTAGCTCAACAGGACCAGGGTTGGAGACCCCTGGTTTAGAGTGATGACCAGGTTCACGCACCTTGCAATAGAAGTATCAACTAACAGCCTCCTGAGACCAGGGCTCATGGTAAAACTCTGCCCTTCTCTCCTCCTCAGGATTACCAACTACATCTGTCATCACCTGCAAACAATCACAATCACAAGTAACTGTTAATGTTTTAACAAGGAAGCCCTGCACCCTCCTCAATTCCTAGGAATCTATTCTGGACAGCGCATTAATTGCAGTTACACAAACCCACCTTACCTTGTGAATTTCAACTGCAACAGGAAATGGCATGTTCAATTTAGGCAGCTAGGGTTGAGCACGTTTCAATTAACATAGGCAAGATAGTCATAACTAATGTCTGAACCAAACGCGAAAATCACCAGTCTCGTAGTTTCGCCGTTCTGGAACCTATATATATACATTTTCGGTAAGGCCTATATTACTAAAACAAGTCGGAGGACAATGAAAAAATCCATTCTTATACATCAGGACATCAGGCAGGAGGGAGCGAATTGATCCAATGGAGAATGGGGCTTCTTGAGATGCCATTAAATCATTTACTTAAATTCAATCAGCGTAGAGAGCTTTGTGGCTGGAGAAATGTAGTTGTCTGTTACTGTCCTACCTTAAGATCCCTGCTCTGGGACTTGAGCCAGTCCTGGATGTAGCCTTTTGGATCTTTGGAGAAACTAAACATGAAGTCCCTCTGGATTTTCAGTTGATTGATAGACTCTCAGACCATGAGAAACAAAATCCTCTGGTCTGATGAGACAAAGATTGAACTCTTTGGCGTGAATGCCAGGCGTCATGTTTGGAGGAAACCAGGCACCACTCATCACCTGGCCAATACCATCCCTACAGTGAAGCATGGTGGTGGCAGCATCATGCTGTGGGGATGTTTTTCAGCGGCAGGAACTGGGAGACTAGTCAGGATTGAGGGAAAGATGATTGCAGCAATGTACAGAGACATTCTGGATGAAAACCTGGTCCAGAGCACTCTTGACCTCAGACTTGGGCGGTTCATCTTTCAGCAGGACAACGACCCTAAGCACACAGCCAAGATATCAAAGGAGTGGCTTCAGGACAACTCTGTGAATGTCCTTGAGTGGCCCAGCCAGAGCCCAGACTTGAATCCGATTGAACATCTCTGGAGAGATCTGAAAATGGCTGTGCACCGACGCTCCCCATCCAACCTGATGGAGCTTGAGAGGTGCTGCAAAGAGGAATGGGCGAAACTGCCCAAAGATAGGTGTGCCAAGCTTGTGGCATCATATTCAAAAAGACTTGAGGCTGTAATTGCTGCCAAAGGTGCATCAACAAAGTATTGAGCAAAGGCTGTGAATACTTATGTACATGTGATTTCTTAGTTTTTTATTTTTAATAAATTTCAAAAAATTTCAAAAAAAACTTCTTTCATGTTGTCATTATGGGGTGTTCTGTGTAGAATTTTGAGGAAAAAAATGAATTGATTCCATTTTAGAATAAGGCTGTAACATAACAAAATGTGGGAAAAGTGAAGCGCTGTGAATACTTTCCGGATGCACTGTATATACATACATACATACATAGCTACATACATACATACACACATGGTAGCTTTTCTGATGTGGTAGGTCAACCAGTTACCAGTTATGGTCAAAACATGTCAAGCTGGGAGCTGGTCTGAACTTGTCAGCCAGCTGAACCATGTTGAGCTGTAAGCTGGTCTTGGTAAACCAGCTACCAGCTACCAGCTGTTTCAAAACCTGACTTGAGCTGTTTTTTTTCCAGTTGGGTACAAAATTAATTAGGCTAACCTCTCTCCTTCTTTGACGTTAAACTGCATGTGTTCATGAGGACACAAAATCCAGTAACCAATTCTGTTTCAACCATTTAATACAGACAAGACCTGCCTTGGCTAGATTGCCTTCAGATTTGATTTCAGTGATTTTATAAAATAATAGGTTCTTCCTCTGATTAGCGAACAATAGCCCAATAAAAGGGCCTACCTTTCTTAAAAGACAAAGAATGAAGTCAAAAGTTTACATTCTCAATCACTATTTAGACACAAATAGAACAGAAAGAAATCCTTTAGCAAATTATATAAATCTTATTTATATAAGATTACCAGCTTGACTTAAATAAATGTTGATTGCGAAGAAAGAAACTAAGCTATGGGTATGCATATAATTTATTAAGACTGCTTCTGTATTTTTATTTGTGACATTATTTCAGCAGCTGGCGAGCAATATATTTTTACACTGTGATTATTGAAAATGTGAGGTACGCCAACTCAGGCAATTAGGAGTTTCAAGGTATGTTAAACTTGGAGTAATGATTCATGTTTCGTTTAAAATGCTTGGCCATCCAATAGTATGATTTACTGTATCGAGTGTCATCCCTGTCTCCTGCCATGACAGGATTCATCCGTGTTGGGTTAAGGGCCTTACTCAAGGGCCCAACAGCTGTGTGGATCTTATCGTGGCTACACCAGGGCTTGAACCACCTTCCGTGTCCCAGTCATGCACCTTAGCCACAAGGCTATAGGCTGCCTGTATGTCGGTCTGCCTTTGCCGGTCAGGTTAAGCAGAATTTTGACCATCCAAGGGGTTCCGAATGGAAAGCAGCCTTAGTCAGAACTAATGTTGCTGCATACCGAACATTTTATGTATGGGTTCATTTGGCCACATCTTTCCAAGTTGTATGCTCTCATATTTCCAAGTATACCTTGGCTCATTTGGCCACACCTTTCCATGTTATATGCTGTCACATTTGTGTGATGTCATGCAGTATATATTGAAGTTCCTTTACATTCACTCCCCCTGCAGAAATAACTTCCTCATACCTGAGAAACTTAAAATATTACACATTTTTGACATAATACAAGTGTCTTGGATGACAAAATCTTGTAATGAAAATATATTTTAAAATATGATTTATTTTATTTTTATTGAATACCCTTGTCGTGGTTTGGTGTCCCGTGGTAGTGGGTTTCAATATAATATATGGTTCTTCAGATTGAGAGAAGACTCCCTACAGGAGACTAAAATTACTGGGACTTATACAATGGCAAGTGGCATCTTCTACATTGCAGAAACCCCAGATGGGTCTTATAGTAAAGACTCCTTAACCAGACACTTCACTACATTCACATTTACATTTTAGTCATTTAGCAGACGCCTTTAATCTAAAGTGATTTACAAGTGCATAAGTGAAGAGCATCAAATGCATGAATAGCAAAACGGATAGCACACAGAGCTCAGAGCTAAAGACCAATGAACAGGCATTGTCTTTTGGGTCCTTTACTGTAATTTGTTCGTCCTGGCCATTGAGATTTAATGCTCTTTCATATAGTTGGCTTGAAACGCATTGGGCATTATTTTTTTTAATCTCAGATGTGACTTTTATGAACCAAAATTAGCCACAAAATATTTCACATATATAAAGACATGACAGAAGATAATTTGGTCATCAAAACCTGTTTGTACAGAAATTTAAGCGATGAGAACCACAAAACATCACAGTATATGCAATTACTGTATGTCTTGCCAAGTTTCTATTTGTAAAAGATACACCAAGCACTATATTAAGATTTTGTATTTCTTTATTACACTTATATATTCAAGCAATTATCTAATCAGCCAATCATGTGGCAACAGTGCAATGCATACAATCATGTAGATACAGGTCAGAAGCTTCAGTTAATGTTCACATCAACCCTCAGAATGTCATGGTGAGGTAACACCTAAGTTGTCCACCAGAGGGCTGGTGCTCATTGGCTTCACCTGGTTGTCATTATTGGCAGATGAGTTTTCCCCCTCCTAAAGAGTATTTAAGGCCAGTGCTGGCAGTCTACCAATGCTTTTGTGTTAACTGTGCGCTCTGACACAAAGCCGGTAATGCACATGGTAGACTCGGTGTGAGTTAAGAGTCCGGTCCGGTACTGTACTGGTGTGTGTTTCGCTGTCAAGAAACAAAAAGATTAAAAGGTAAGGAAGGCGTTCAGCTGGTGTTGTGTTCGCTGGCGCCTTCCTCAAAGGTTTTGGGTTTCTTTTTTCTTTCTTTGCACTCATGTGAGTCAGTGGTTGGGGGACATTGTCCCCTGGTATGTATTTTGGTTTGCGTTTTGGTCCCGAGCTGCGTCTCGAGGTTTTATTTTCGTGCCTAGCCTTTTTCCCGGCTAGGTTGTATTTTATTTTGGTCCACAATCGTTTGGGGCACCTAAGTCAGTGGTGCGGTTTGCCCTGTTTTAAAAGGGTTGATTTGTTTTCTTATAGCCGTTTTTTGGCTTTTCTCTTTTCCTTATGTTCAGTTTCTGTTGTGTATATCCCATTCCCGTTGTTCCCTGGGATCTAGTGACGAACACGTTTGCGTGTTCGTTTTAGAGGGTTTTATCCTCGGCCGCATCTGGCTCTCCGCCCAGCCCCAACCTAACACAGAATGGGGAAAAAATTATTTAAGTGACTTTGACCATGGAATGATTGTTGGTGGCAGACAGGGTGGCTTCAGTATCTCAGAAACTGCTGATCTCCTTGAATTGTCATGCACACTCGGCTCTAGAGTTTGCAAAGAATGGTGCATAAAAACACAAAAACCATTGAGCAGCAGTTCTGCAGACAGAAACGCCTTGTTAATGAGAGACGTTAAAGGAGAATGGCCAGACTGGTCAAAGCTGACAGGAAGGTGAAAGTAACGCAAATAACCACACATTACAACAGTGGTATGCAGACGAGCATCTCTGAACACACAATGCATCATAACTGTAAGTGGATAGGCTACAGCAGTAGAAGTCTAAAAAATAAGTCTAATAAATACCTACTAATGTGCTCGGTGAGTGTAGATTCTCATTGTTATTATCACTGTTATGTAAAGGTTTGCATTAAAACTTGAGCATTAAGTCACACTTCATAAAACCTATAAATACACATTTTTTCTTTATAATCAGGAAGTTGAGTAAATTCAAATGAAATTAATCTGTAAAATGTCAACTGTTGTGATTATTATGGCATTGCTCAGTCCAGTGGAGTGAGTCAGGGCTGTCTAGAGCCACCTACTCGTTGACTGAGCACACAAACTTGGGTTGCTTTGGTGAGTCAGACCAGGGCATAAATTAGGGGTGCTTCTTTCTGCAGTCGGTGGCTGAGATCAGGGACTTAATCAACCAAATGCTTTTCCTTGCTCCTGACCCGGAAATCGATCAAAGTCTGTCATCTTTAAGGACATTCCTACCCAAACTCGTTAAAAGTTTGTTAAACGTGAGCCACTCCCAATATTTCCTTAGAGCAAGGAAGAATCAGTGCATCCTTTGCAGAAGTATTTTTTTGGGACGGCTGACAAATAAATAATTGATCCAGCTCTCCCCATCTGCCACCTCTGCAACTGCAGGGAATATAGTACATCAGCTCCTGCAACACCTGGGGCCAGTTCCACAATGCAGGATTACTGAGTTAACTGCACTGCTCTGAGTAAAAGCCGGACCACGACCAGATCCGGAAACCCTGCTTTGTGGAACAGGGCCCTGATCTTTTAGATTGCCCTGAGAGAACTGCACATAGTGTAAGGACAATCTAGCCTTGGGCCAACTAGTAGAGTTCTGCTTCTTGGCTTGTGTCCAACATAAAAAAGGCAGGCAGACATTGGAAAGGGAGAACACATCCCTGTGCGTGATTCTGGCTGTGATTTTGTGGGCTCTGTACTAACACAAGCACAAAGCCTATATGGCATTATTCACAGCCTTGTCATTACCTAACAACATTACATGCAGCACTCAGAGTCCAGTAAATCCCAGCAGCAATTCTGCCAATTTGACCGTTCATGGCCATTTAGAATTAGTACATGTTTATATCTTTATTCCCTTATGCAATATTTATATTCAAATTGTAACAGTAGTACATGTGTTTTGGAGAAATCAGAGGTGGTGCCACATGGATTTCATGATGACAGATTTTAGCAAAAGCACTTCTTTCTGCGGAGTGATATGAAAATAGTTCTAAGCAAAAGCTGTCCTTTACCCATAGCAGATATTAGTTAATATGTTGTCCTTCATGCTTTGTTTTAGTGCACATGCACTGAATCGGATAAGCATATGATAAGCACCTTTTGCAGATTTAAGAATGATTATTTTGCGGAGCTTCCTGCTCATGTCTCTCATACTGAGATTCCCTTGTCTGCACAATGCGAAAACCACACATCTGGAGCAAAGGCAGTGTGGGAATAATGGCTCATTCTCCACCTGCATAATGTAGCAAAATGATTTCATTTTGGTGTAAAGAGCTTTATGCATCCACGACAAAAATGTAATGCATGTCTAAATTATGTTTAGCAATGTTTGCAATGGACAAAATGTACAAAAGTTTCAGTGGTTTACGATAATTATTGACATTCCTGCAGTAAGGAAAAAAAAAATACACACCTTGAGATTATTTCATACTGTGGCTGTTGTCTAAAAGTCTGTTTTGACTCCCATTGTTATTTATGGTTATCCAAGTCCAGAGACTGTGACTGACTGGAGTTGAAACTCCTGCTGTGTGTCAGATTCCCTTTGTCTTATATGGTTACCCCAGGTTTCTTGGCCTTGTAAATTAGCGAGAACCAAACCCAAACTAGACCCAGACATGGCGTCACTTCAAAAGTTTTATTTCATATTTTTATACAGCCAGAAGGACATTGTCAGCACACTTCAAATGGAGTCAAAACAGAACTGAACAAATAAATGGAATATCATGTTTTCCCTACTGGAGCAATTCAAACAATTGTTTATAATACTGTAAAGGTGTGTGTTCAATTCCAGTCATAGTTGGCCACTGTTGTCTTAGCCATGGGACTAAATCATACTGCATGTACAACTTCATATTTTTTTATCTTATGCCTTGATTTCCAATGTAACTACATTTAATCTACAACACAAATGGGGTGCAACATGCGGAACTGTCTTAACATAGCAACACAATGTTATGCATGTCCAGTTATTGAATAGTTTTCCCGTCATGCATGCAGAACAAGCCATTCTGAAAACCCAGCTATAACCAGTTTGAAATTGAGCTGGCCAAGCTGGACATAGCTGGGTATGAGCTGGTCAACCAGCTAGTGCTGGTAGCTTGTCTGAGCTGGTAGTTGGTCAAACCATGTAAAGCTGGGAGCTGGTCTGAACTGGTCAACCAGCTACCAGCTGTTTCAAAACCTTGCTTGAGGATTCCCAGGCCCTTAATAACAGGACATTGAGCCTTTTAGAAAGATGTTTGTTTTTTCGGTCAACTGGTAATTAATCTTTCCACAATCCTGGTCCTCAATGGTTCTCCGGTGGCATCACAGCTCAGGTTTTGTTCTTAAACAGTACATACCTGACACTATAGTATTGCCAATTTCATTGTCAAAGCAATAATTTATCTCTATTTGCTTTTGAAGGGACTGGACATTATTTTTCATTTATTTTCGACATCCCTTGGTCCATATCCTTGAGAAAACATACAGCAGATGACACCAGAGAGGACAAAGAGTGATTGAACAAAAACACTGATTCAAAGTTATAACTCTACGTAGACAACAATGGATGTCATCCTGTCAAAGAAGGCTTTTATTTTGGTAAAACAAAAACATGAGCTAGCCTAGCCCACAAGTCAACAATTAGGCTAGTCTTTTAAACACACCGTGGAATAACATGACGGCACGTGAAACACATGGGGAATCCGCAATGTTGTTTGGATCTGCACACCTGAACAGAACCCACATAGACTGTGTCAAAGGTTTGGATGACATCAGTAACCAAAAGGGCACAGCCCTGGACCCAAGTACAGATTTTGGCTTACACACTCTTTACTTATATACACACTGTCACTGAATGTCACTGAATGTCACAGCACTTCTTCCTCTGCAAAATAGGCAATTGTCACTGCATTTAAAATACTAAAAAGGTACTGGCAGTGGCAGTTACAACTACACTAGCAGTATAATACAGGGAAAAAATGTTGTGGAGTCCCCATGAAAACATACACAAGATGCAAAATTCTGTATCTGGGGAAACTGACAACTCAAAACTTTTACAACTGCTGGATATTTGGGTGGTAAAGCCCAGGTACATACAAGACTGACATATGCATTTATAATCCTCAGGTGTCAATAACTATTATCAGTTTCAATTATGTAGCTATATTGGGCTTTACCACCTAAATATCCAGCAGTTGTAATGTCAGTTACTGTGGAATTCCCCATCTCAAGAATAAAAGGTATGGTACGGGAAGAGGGGATCACCTGACCCATGGTTGTAGTGCTTATATGGACAGCCCTTATGGACAGGGGCTGTAATGATTCAGAATGATGCCCTAATGATTTTGTTCACGACAGGAACACAGTGGTAAAGCAAGTGCCAATGCAACATAGACCACATTGCCTGGCTGCTCATTTTAACCAGTGTTAAAACGCTGTTAACAATGAATATTTATTTAACTTAATCTGTACATCAGCAAGAACATTTTTAAAGGAAGACTTTATTTAACTGTTCTGTATGTGGTGTGCAGTTTATTAATTAGCCAATCAAGTAAACCCCTAGGGGGCTCAGTGCAATTAAGTGTTCTTAATTTCTTCTTCCTCATGATTAATGCATATTTTCTTTTTAAAAAGTATAAAATGTGTCCATGAGGCATGCATAGGAGTCTATTTCATCCCTAGTCCTGTTTGTGGCAGTGAAACTCTTGCACACTTCTCAAGCATCTTCAAAAAGTCTTAAAAAACCAAACACACCTACATTGTGCCGTGAGAGGAAAACAGGCACCAGATCAAATCAAGGCACCTCCCCTCTTACATCTGAGGGCACAAGTAAAAGCCGCGGCAAACTAAAGCATAAGGCAAAAGTAGGTCAACCCCTGTGTCCTCATACTTCATAACTTATTCATAGTTCATTGGATGGGAGAGTGCTGAGGGAGGGACCTAGAAGACGTAAATAGTCATTTAAATTAATTAAAAGTAAATCATTGACAATCTAGTTTGTACAGGAAATGTCAAAAAATATATATGAGCCAGTGCTGGGGATGGTTTCCTTCACTGAATTCTTCAGCACACTGTCTGTGGGCCAGTGTTTATACAGTAGTCCAGTGTCTGGACCGTGCAGGGTTATGTAAATTCATTCCCATCTTGAGGAATGTAATTCCGGGCAACCGTTGGGCCGGTTCTTTGCATCGTTGCTCCCTTCGCTGCAGCCCTTCCTCAGCACATTCTCCTGAAGGCATGGCTGGCATGTACCGCTGAGTTTGCATTCAGTTGCATTCAGGCCAGTTTATAGTCCAGCGAAAGAGCATTGCTGTGACAGATGGCGTGCGATGAATGTCACTGGTTGCAGGGATATTTGGTTTATACTCTGGTCCCCTGTAGTGCGTTTATACTTTTTGCTAATAGGCCAACGACCAGTCTACGTCGGGTGACAATAGAACATTCCTGAACATTCTGCAATTTCAGTTGAGCGACACTCTGTTGCTGCCAGACTATAAAGTGGCCTTCTTCACGCCAAGTTCAGTTAACAGCAGCACCTCAAAACGTACATTGGCATCACAAAAGTCCCACTAAAGCAATACTCTGTCCTGTACCAGAGAAAAGTATAAAAATTCCAAATACACCCAAACATGCTGTAGAACAACCAGCCTTCTCAAACCACCAGCACAGCACAACTTTCTCTATTTGCATTACTCTTCAAAAAGGTTCTTACTCCTAAAGCCAGATAGTTTATGTCAGGTACAAGGTCGATGTGGCAGTGCAGGTTCCATTGTACTTCAGTGGCAATGTCCTTCCATTGTATTGCTAGTGTATAAGGCGACAGTTATTGTGGACATGCTTATAGCCATAATGAAATATATTTGTACTCAGTAACCTTGTTCTGGCTGTTCTAATGGAAGGGTTAATGAGCATGTGTACTTTTATATATCTAACTGTCCTACAGAGGATAGTATACTACTACTGTCCAACTATCTTTGGAGATAGTCATTACCAATAAAGAGCCAAATGGCTTCCTTGTCTTTCCATAGGTCTTTGTAGGTTATTTTTGGTTCCATGTGGTTACATTGCCAATTACAGCTATGGTGATTGAATCTTTTTTACCTTCAAAAGAACCAAAAGCTAACATCATTATAAACACCGATTATGTCAAATTTGCAAATGTGTCTTAAATATCAATAAACAGGTTCACAATTTAATGTAAACACTTCTCTTCACAGTCATTTTGAATTTGTTTAAAAGGTGATTAAATGCACTTTTCTCATGGGTGCTTTTTTACGTAGCTGTGACTTGTCTATGGTCATTTTCTTTCAACATCCACTGAATACATAGCCATTTACAGTTGTGTTCAAGAAAATAGCAGTACAACATCAGCAACCTGATGAACCACTTTTATTAGTAGTAGTGATATTTCTGCATGGCAAATAATTTACTTGTAGATGTAGTAGTGTAATAGAAAAACAACAGACCCAACTGTCAAGACATGCACGCTGCTTGTTCTGAGTAATTGACTCATTCATTGAAAGGGGCGTGTTCAAAATAATAGCAGTGTGGAGTTTAATTAGAGAATTCATTAATTCTGTCATTAATTGTCTTTTATTAAGGTAGAACAGATCGAAAAATTGTCCAGAAAGATCAAAGATGATCTACAATTACCTGTAAGTGCTGTTACAGTCAGACGATGTTTGATCGAAGCTAAGCTATCAGCAAGAAGCCACCGTAAAGCACCATTGTTGAAAAAATGGCATGTGCAGAATCGGTTTGTGCAGAATTGTTCTTTTCGGGTCTAGTAGTCGTTGACAGTATGTCAGACTACCCCTGGGTACTGAATTCAAGCCACAGTACACTGTAAAGACAGTGAAGCATGGTGGCGCAAAAATCATGGTATGGGGACGTTTTTCACACAACGGTGTTGGGTTCGTATACCAGGGATCATGGATCAGTTGGAATACATCAAAATACTTGAAGAGATTATGTTGCCATATACCGAAGAGGAAATGCCCCTGAAATAGGTATCCAACGAGACAAAGACCCCAAACACATGAGTAAGCGAGGAACATCTTGGTTCCAGACAAAAAGGATTGAGGTAATGGAGTGGCCAGCTCAACCCCCTGACTTCAACCCCATTGAAAACGTGTAGGGTGACATTAAAAATGCAGTTTCTGAAGCAAAACCCAAAAACTAGTGGAATGTAGTTTGTTTATCCTGGGCTGAATTACCTGGTTCTAGGTGAGAGAAGTTGGTTGACTCAATGCAACGCAGATGCGGAGCAGTTATCAAAAACAATGGTTATGCAACTAGATATTAGTTATTTTTTAACAGATAAATATTCTTTTCTTTGCTTCCTGTAAAAGAATAACGCGGACTTGATAAATGTGTTAATGCTTTGATTTGGAATTGAATGTGTAATGTTTCCACAACATTTGAAATATGCTAAACTAAAAGCTATAAAAAACGTTTTGCACTTTATTCACTTTTTTTAACGCACTGCTATTTATTTGAACACAACTGTATGTATACTGATGATTATAACACAATTATCAACAATCGCCTTTTCATACAGTGAATGTTATGTTCCCTTAGCAACCAAATATTTTACATCTTTCCAATAAATAGATTTTCAGAATATCTAAAATGAGTCTGAAACTTGATTCATCTGTTTCCCTACGTACCCTGATAGTAAATAAAATAAAATAAATACCAAAAGTGTAGCAACCTACAAATGTGTAACATTCCCAAAATGTATCGGTACCATCTGTAACAATGGAATAACAGCACTTCTATCAGAAAGGATTCCGACAGAAAAAATGCTGGCCAGTGCAAATAAGTTTTGGTTCGCATGTTTAAGGGATTTTAAGGCATAAAAATTTCAATCCGAAGGTAATTTGCTTTTATGTCCAGCTGTCATAAATAAGTTCCATTTAATTTCCCTTTGCAGTCAGCCTACTAGTTCCCGACAAGGAAACTTGTATGCAGGGAAAAGCATTGTTGTTGAACAAAGGCTTTGCATGATTCTTTTTTTTCCAGGGTTCCGTGAAAAATTGAGTTCACTCTGATTACAGTGTGTGTTCTTGCTACAGACACTGACATAAGGGGAATAGGCTTGCTTCATATGCAAGCTGGGCAGACTCATAGCCTACACCCTCTGGTTATCAACAGATACTGCATTATAGATTTACTGTTATTCCTATGGTCGCCTCACAGCAAGGAGGTCCTGGGTTCGAATCCCCGTCGGCCGGGGCCTCTCTGTGCGGAGTTTGCATGTTCTCCCCGTGTCTGCGTGGGTTTCCTCCGGGTACTCCGGTTTCCTCCCACAGTGCAAAGACATGCATGTTAGGCTGATTGGAGAGTCTAAATTGCCCGTAGGTATGAGTGTGTGAGTGAATGGTGTGTGTGCCCTGCGATGGACTGGCGACCAGTCCAGGGTGTTTTCCTGCCTGTCGCCCAATGTATGCTGGGATAGGCTCCAGCCCCCCTGCGACCCTGTTCAGGATAAGCGGGTTCAGATAATGGATGGATGGATGGATTCCTACGGTCACATAAAACGTGCCCTACAAGTATATACACTACACGCTAGCTGGTCTGGTAGTGCATGTACATTCCAAGGCTGGGTGTAATGTCTGAGTCTGTTTTAATGAAGGTATCTCACATGTATGATGTTGACCTACTTCATCTTCAAATACATATGCCCACGCGTTTGATACAAGGAAATACTGCTACTGGAAACAAGGAGCACAAATCAAGGTAAATAACTGTAATTATTTTCCATTTAAAAACTTCCTCATTTCCTCATTTCCTCATAGTCAAGCCTCATGCGGCAATCAGAGTGAATACTGGTGTAAAACACAAGGGAACAACACTGACACTACGCGGATGACAGTCGGGGCGCACCGCTAACACTGAAGGCTTGTCACAGAGACTAGGACATGGGATTTGTTGGCTAAACACTGACAGTGCAGGTCCACACTCAGAGCTAATGAAGATTCTATTGTAAGAACACTGATACGAAATAAACAGTGACAAACACAGCCTCAAAACTGTCCCTGGTACTTCCCCGTTCACTGCTGCAGTTCAGTCTGAGAGAATGTAACCGGTACGCTTTGAGACGAGATTAAAAAACAATACATGCACCCGGGCAGTCTTTGTAAAGCTGTACAGAATATACAGGCATTAGGCCTAATGGTCTTTTTGGCTGGAGCTGCAGGTTGGCGATGTTAAAAAATCAGACGCACTTCAGGAACAATGAAAGGAAGCAGAAGACCGTAACTGTTCTCTGATCCTCAGGTTTACGAAAGGCGACAGCCACACCAAGCTGAAATCAGCTGTCTGTGTCAGCACATAATGAGTGCGTATGTGTTTGAGGGGGGATGAGAGCGTGCCAGAGTTTGACTTCAATGGGATAGAAAAGTTGGCCCACAATGTAGGCCACATGATTGGCCATAACCTTCAGGTCACAGCAGGTCACTAAATTAAATTAAAAGAAACAAAAATATCTACTAAGAAACCAACAAGGGTATGTGTCTGTCAGGAACTAAATAGGGAAAGAGGGGCCCGGTGGTTTAGGGAAGAGTTTAAGTGTTGCGCACAGCCAGGGCCTGCTCCAGCTCTTGTCGCCGTTGTTGGATCTGTGGAGAGGGAAAGCAAGAAAATCAATGCTCCAGTGAAACTGAAATAAAAATGTAATCATTAAAGAACACTCATACGTTGAACATAAGCCAAATGTCTGAAGTTAGGTGAGTTTGTTGAATCCGACGGGCATGATAAGAATATGAAAATGTTTGTGGCTGAGGCCCAATGTTTCTGTAGGGAAATAAAGCACCAAATGACAGGAAAACACCTAATTTACACATAGTGTACAGAAATAAAAGAGAAGGAAGTAATTAACAGGTATTTCCCTATATCCATGTGTTCTCTGTGAAAAAGATGGAGATTCAATTTGATGTTATATGCAATGGGCAATAAACTATTCCACTTCCAAAACCCATCAGAGTTTATAACAGTGGTCTCCAACCCTGGTCCTGGAGAGCTACTGAGTCTGCTGTTTTTCGTTGTTACTCTGCACTTAATCAATCAATTAAAGCAGTTGATTAGACAGTTAACTAACCCCACTTGGTTACCTGTGTCTCAACAGAGTGCAGATTTTAAGGTGAAGACAAAAGCCAGCAGACCCTGTAGCTCAACAGGACCAGGGTTGGAGACCCCTGGTTTAGAGTGGTGACCAGGTTCACGCACCTTGCAATAGAAGTATCGACTAACAGCCTCCTGAGACCAGGGCTCATGGTAAAACTCTGCCCTTCTCTCCTCCTCAGGATTACCAACTACATCTGTCATCACCTGCAAACAATCACAATCACAAGTAACTGTTAATGTTTTAACAAGGAAGCCCTGCACCCTGCTCAATTCCAATCAGTGTAGAGAGCTTTGTGGCTGGAGAAATATAGTTGTCTGTTACTGTCCTACCTTAAGATCCCTGCTCTGGGACTTGAGCCAGTCTTGGATGTAGCCTTTTGGATCTTTGGAGAAACTAAGCATGAAGTCCCTCTGGATTTTCAGTTGATTAATAGACTCTATGGTCTCATGAATCTAAAAAAAAAAATTAAGAGTCAGTTATGTGCGTATGAGGTCAGAGCTTTAAACAAGAATGCACATTCCTTGCCGCTGATACATGATTTTCCAGTTATTCACAATACCTGTCTATACTGGCCCTCTAGTGGTGGAACAAACTTTCCACGGTCAGGACAGAAGAATCATTGGCCATCTTATGATGCAGAATGAAAGCCCACCTCTTTAGACAGCATCTTCTTTCCCCTCCAATCCCCACCCCATAGCACTAATACCTTAGTGCGTCCTCAAACGAGGACATAAAATGCTGGCTTCCCTGAGCTCTATACAGCATTTCTATAACATAAGAGACATTCAATGAAAAATTCATAAATTAGATATTTTTAAAATATATTCACTGCAACCTTTTCTTGTCATCCAAGTCACCTGTATTATGTCAACTATATATTTACTTTTTTCTTGTGGGTCTCAGAAGGTTATGCATGAATTTTGGTTTTGATATTTTTATGGTTTTTGGCATAAATCCAAGCATCTACTGCAGAATTTGGTTTTGCATACATACTTCATGGTCTCGCTCGGAATGCTGTTGGTCAGGTCTGGCATAATCTTCTGTAAGGTGAGAGCATTTAGGCTCTCCTACATTGAATGAAATGTAATACAATATCCTAGCTTATACATGTATCACATTTCAAACAACATGTAACTAAGAATATCAGAAGCCAAAAGTGAAATGAGGCCACGCCTCCTCTTACCCAGAGTGTTATCTATCCATCCCGATAGTTTTGCTGAGATTTTAGTTTTCAAGGAACTTACCCTGATACAATGGAACTCAACGCGACCAACATTAGTGGCACTGAAAACAGCAATGTTTCTTTCCAAATATAATGACATCATGAAACATCCACAGACCTTGTTTAATTGAAAATTACTTTAAACTGAAATACGCCAACATATTAAGCTCGCCAGTATTGTGGGGCACAGAATTAACATTGTTTTATAACATTGTTTCAACATTACCAGGTAAAGTTTGGATTTACCTTGTTATCCAGGGAGGCGATTTCTTGCTGATTTGCTGTAGACAGCAGGAAGCTACTCATCTGACTCTTCAAGGGGTCTTCCACCTCTACATCGATGTCATAGCAGGCAGTCTTCTTCTGGTCATTGGGGTCCACACTGTCAAGATAAAAAAAAAAAATGGTGCACACCAACTGTCAGTAATAGTGCCTGTGTGCCTACGCAGTGATATCTTGTCAAACTTTATGAGATTGATATTGTGGTTATTCACAATATTATTGTCACAATATATTACTAATTAATAATATCCAATACAGGAAATTGGAGGAATATGGTGACAAGCCAGGACTTTCAATCAACAATGGAGAGAAAATTTGATGCAGTCATACCACAAAAGGAAAATAGCCAAATAATCCCATGCACAGAGGAGATACTGTAACAAACTTAATTTTGATAAAGGAATCCAAGGACCACACCTAGTGGTTAAGTAGGCACACACCACGACTACGTCGCAAAATTAGTCCAGGCTGTTAAAACGTGAGTCGCTCTCTCTTGCTCTCTCCCTTCACCTGTCTGCATTCTACAATAAACCACCGGTGCAATCCGGAAATTACATATCACCCTGTGTCCAACTCATCCATCCTCTCTGGGGAGTGTCACGGTGCATGATATTTGGTGAGTAAACCCGGGAGAGACGAGTTTCTGAAGATGGACCTCTCCACTGCTGCAGATGCTCACACAGTCCCAGCAGGCTATACCGGCGTCGCAGGTTGCGGCTCCAGAAATTTGGAATTGCGAATAATCAAGTCCTGGTACTACTCCCGTCATCAGCATCCAAATTACTCGGCAAGTGGCAAGGAGGGAAGTACGTTATCTGGGGTTCCTCTTGCGGCGGGGATGGGTCAGTCCTCTGGACCATAAAACCGATGCCATTTCTGCGTGTCCCCAACCCAAGTCCAAAAAAATGGTTTATCCTGGATTTTTCTAGTCTCACTAGCCCCTTGACGAACCACAGGTGAAAGGGACCCTCATTGTGGCTGCAATCTGATGGCGGAGGTAAGGGCGCGGTTTGCAGGAAGGAAGCAGGGCAATCCGAGGACCACGCCTACTGGCACACACCTGGACTACGTTGCAAAATTAGTCCAGGCTGTTAAAATGTGTGCTCTTCCTGCACTAGGTGGCTGAGATCGGGGAACCACGTACAGTACGAGAGAGCTGTGTTCGAGAGAGCTGGGGCTGAAAGTGGCAGAGCTGAAAAGCAACAGAGCGAAAGCAACGGTTTGGTTTCTTTTGCCTTTATTATTTTGGTTTATTATTTTTACCAGAATCCCGTGAGGGTGACGGCCAAAGATTTTTTGTTCATTTTTAGAGTTGCACTCTCTCTCCCTTCCCCAATCTGCATTCTACAATAAAATACTGATGCAGTCTGGATTTTCTATATTTCCCTGTGTCCAGCACGTCTATCCCCTCAAGGGTGTCACGGCATGTGACAGACATACAGTATGTAAGCTTTATTAATATGTGCAATCAATTTCTTTTAAAGAAAATAATACATTTAATACGAATGCTTTTCTTAAATTTGCGTTCACTTATTTATGAACGACAGTTTAGGGTTAAAGGGTAAAAACAAAATATTTTGCCCTTCAGTATTTCTTCCAATTTAATTGCATTTCTCTACAATAGAATAATGTCACATTATATACAGATGGTACAAATAGAAAATGATTAGGTTTATATGGTAATGCGTTTAGGGCAGACCAGGGTCAAATAATTTTATGAGCTTTACTGAGCCTGTCTAGTGTATTATAACCTATGGAATGCTCTCAAAAAGTGCAAATCCCACCTTCTGGTCCTGTTGGTTGACTGAAATGCACCTGGTAAAAAAGAATGACATATTTGACACAGGTTTGGTTTAGGGATTCAGCTCACCTGATAACATGGTTTATAACAATGGGATCGGGGGGCAGCAGCAGGCTTGTGAGACGCTGTGGGATCTCTGAGAATTTGAGCCGGGGGCAGTCAAAGATCTACGAGGGAAGGGGGAGGCACTTAGTCACTTCACAGCAGCAGAGCAGGGATGCACACTTCACTGATACACCTGGTTGCAGTCATGCACCAGCCCATAGTCCTCATTCGCTATGGTACATTATAGAATTATGCATCTTATTTGATGAAGACATGAAAAACACAACTGTAACCTCTGCCTTATTTCAGAGTTAGATAAAGAGGATAGTGGTAATGTTGGCGACGATGAGGATAGTGGTGATGAGAATCATATTAATGCCCATTAATGTTGTACAGATTCTTCCCTGTACAGCATATGGAGAACCCACCCCTTACTGACCACCTACTAAACTGAGCTGAAGAGCTGCTGCTCTTTTGCTCTACAACCTCCCCAGACTCATGCGTGTCACTCCCCTTCTCCCTCCACTGTCTATCTATATATATATCTATATATCAAGTTGCCTATCGGGCAGCTAAAGGGACTGCTCCATTATATCTTCAAAAGATCATCAGACTCTACGCACCTACCAGACCCCTCCTTTCCGCTATCTGTGTTTGTCTGGCAACCCACCACCACATACCGGCACTTCCAGATCACAGTGATTAATGGCGGTGATTATGAAGATGACACTTGTGGACACTGGTTTTTGAGGTAAATTCAGAAGTAGAAAAGTAAAGGTTGACTATACCTGCTGGAAGTATTTGTCACAGTTGATATACTCCTTGTCGTGGGCATCCTGTAACTTGTTGGTCTTGATGTACTGCCAGAGGGCCTGGATGATGGCTGAGCGGGTCTGGGTGTGGATGCCCAGTAGGCGGGCCAAGCGTGGGTCCAGCTTGAACTGGGGGGGCTAAAAAGATTGAATGGGGGATTTAATTAGTGCTAGCATAATAATGAAAATATGAAAATAGCAATGTTTTTTTTTTCCCAAATTGCTCCAATGTAGCTAAGTACATTGATCTGATTTCTTATCAGACTTAAATATAAATTTGGCCTACAGTAGGGTGTCAGTATTTTTTATAGACTGGATTACATATTGCATACCATAATTCAAATGCACCTCTGTTTCTCATCCACGTAGCTTAATGTGAATCCAAATGGATGGAAGGCATTCAAATTCTAACCATCCCCCAAAGAGGTATACTTGTATACAATTTATGAAGCAAACATCCTTCGCAGGAAGTTCACAAGCTTTTTGGTACAGTAACTTCTGAGATGCTAAATAAAATCAATCAAAAATGGGAAAAAATTAGTTTCTGTTCTTAAGATATTTCTTACTACTCTACTGAACTAGGTTACAGGTCCAAACATTTATCACTGCTTGTGCAGCATTAGTAATATGACACAGGGGCATTGTGCCAGCACACAGGCATGAGAGATTACACCAAAATCTGAAATTACTTTATTTTGCAGTTATAGCAGTCCCATTTTTCACAAAATCTGAAAGATGATTGCACACAGGCACAATACAGTTCTGAATCATTTTTTGCATCTGCCGTGAACAGTATATCAGAGGACAAAAACCTAGAAGCTGAATGCCTCGTAAAATAAATGGATATTCCGATAACCTTCATTTTAAATAAAGCATGAACTGTAGGTCACCTTTAATACATTCAGAATTTGAGAGTGGCACAATTGCTTCTTAAAGTCAAGAACAGGTTAATATTTGAACTGACTCAACTGTTAGTTTTTTTTAACCCCTTAGGTATTGCCCCCTTTTCTTAACACAAGCTTGAAAATGACATACCCAAAATAAAATGGATACTATTCTCAAACACTTTTGACTAGAGGCATAATCCTGGTCTCTTCTGAAAGGTAAGCCTCCAAAATTACTCAAAATATTACCAAAGCAAAGTTACAGAAGCTCAAATACAGTGGACATTTTTTTCTCACTGAAAATATTTTCTGTTTTTGAGTGGACACATATTATTGTGGCTATTTAGCTATTATGCATTTGGCTCTAAAGTAAATAAAGTGCTCAGTGAATGTATTCTAATCCATTTAAAATAACATGAGTACAATTATAAGAAACATAGGTGCTGATTACACATTTATAGTTGGGAAACGTTGTCACGTGAGACAACTTGCCCTAATCTGACGTGTGCTAATTAGGGCTATATCTCAAGGTCAGCTGAACATACAGTAGTTCTGCAGCTAAAGTAAATACACTTTATTCTCTCCTCTGCTCAGTACAAAAAATATCATTTTGAATACTCCTACCTAAAAAAAGTTGTTTTACATAAAATCTAAAGTGGCATTTATTTATTTAGGGGAAAAATAATAAAACTGTCCTAACCTCAGATTAGTGTGACTTTGTAAAGGTATGTAAACATGAATATGAAGTCACACAAAAAGACTATTCAACTTAGGTATGTTTTGGAGAAATGAACAGTGTGACAACTTAATTAACAGGCTCAATAAAATGAACAGGCTAAATAAAATATTACCCTCGGTACTCTTCAATATTTCTTTAGTAAATCTGACAAACCACTTTGTGGGCAATTGCCAGAGCATCTAACGTGGAAAGAAATGAAGTTGGCCATTGCAAGCACAGCCTTTGCTATAGATATGCAGTACCTCTCTCTCCCCAAGGTGTCCTCGTCGCACAATTAAACAAAAAACAAAATCAGCTCTTTAGCACCCTCACCTGGTAGTCCAGCATCAGCAGCAATGTACACCGCACGCTGACATCTCCTGGCCTCTTCACCTGGAAGCCATCTGTCTCCTGGGTGGTGGGGGTCCGGTGCCACTGCCGGGAATGCAACCACACGGTAACTAACACCAACACCAACACCCTAGTATACAACTAAACACCCTCAAGGCTATAGCATAATACCACAGACCCTCAACCTGCACCCTCCAACAGTCTAACTCATTCACACAGACACATAAACACACACATACTGTACAGTGCACATACATACACTCTATCCTGCATTGCTTGAAATGACTGCACAGCTGCATGTAATGTAATATCTCATTCTTTACAGGACTGCAACCACATTGTTTTTTTTTCAGTATCTTATTGATTGATGTTTTCACTTGCAACACAGTAAGAGCGTGCAGAGTAAAAATATATACAAAAAAATATACTAAAAGTATAAAATCAGTTAAATAAAGGACAGCACTACCATTAAAAATATTGAATGATTATTTATTTGCACAAATGTTTCAGGAGAAACGGCCTTATTTAGCGTGCCAAAATTAAAAACGGGCATGTGATTGGTCCTATTACGCACCAAGTCACCTTACCTGTTGTAACAGGTGACAGTTATATGTTTGATTGAACCTGCATTTTGTTTTATTACTTTTGGCATGCTGAAGAAGGGTGTCTTGCCCAAAACATTTAATAAATAATCATGAAATATTTTTAATAGTTGTGCAGTCTTTTACTTAATTGATTTTATACATTTAGTAAGACCAGCACCCAGTTACATCTGATACTTTGAGTTCAGCATGTTTCTTTGCATAACTATCTGATCACAGGTTGCACAGATATAATAGGTCTTGTGGTCTGATAGTCTTTAGCATTGGTTGTATTGAGATATCAAATCAGCTGAGAGATGAGAAATGATGACATAACTGTACTGTGGATGAGACCCTATATGACTTGTATGGCAAGTGTCAGTAGTGAGTGCATTCTGTTCTCCCCTGTATAACATTCCTGTTACCTAAAACTGTGCTTGAGCTTTGACGTTTCAGGGAAATCTTTGGAACAGTAAGTGTGAGTCTTCTCCTGATGTTCATGAAGATACATTAGGGCTTTTACCTGATAAAATGTTTCCCTCTTTGCAATAGCATGCAACGGTGAACACATGAGTCATTTTGGAACATTAATCCTGTGTTTATGTGCCAGTGCACTCAATTAAATCTCTATATAAAATACAATAGAGAATGCCTGTTTAACCAGTATAACCTTTACCTGTTACGGTAAATGGTTGGCATTTATATAGTGCCTTTATCCAAAGCACTGTACAACTGATGCTTCTCATTCACCCATGCATACACACACTTGCACACCAACGGCAATTGGCTGCCATGCAAGGCACCAACCAACTCATCATGAGCATTTGGAGGTTAAGTGTCTTGCTCAGGGTCACTTCGACAGACCAGCAACCCTGCCAGAAGACTGCTCTTACCACCTGAGCCAATGTTGCCCCATTGTTATATTGTTATATTGCTATTCATTGCAATACCACTCATAAGAAAAGCACACAAAATAAACTAAATGAAACAGTATTTGGATACAGGGAGGGAGGGACAGAATCAAAGAAACAGCTGGGAAACCAGAAGATCTGATCCTCACCTCCACCAGGTGGTTGTCAGGGCCGTACAGATCTTTGTCGAGCTCAATCACCAAACTCTTGAAGAAAGAGGAGAACTTCCTCTTCTGCTTTCCAGGCTGGAGTTGGATGGACAAGAATGGGAGGAAGATTTAACAACGCCTACACACACCACTGTTGACTCAACAAGAGTCCAGCCATATGCTACTCTCAGCAGTACAACGTTACAGCCATGTGCCCTCCTGTGAAATCCCCTCTGCAGCTTACGACGGATGGAAAAGCTGCACTCAAAAGACAAGTCTGGTTAACTCGTTTTCAATGATAATGTTTGCCAAGGGCATCATTAACAACAACAAAAGAAAAAGAATGACGGATACTATACTTCCAAAGTGAGGTTAACTCACAATTCATCTTGGGAAGTGATGTGTATTTTATCCAATGCATGGCATTACATATTTTGTCATATTCCTGGCTCACTTTAAGAATGGACCACAGCATACATAAAATAATATAATATAATGATTTGGCAACATATCTATTAAATAAAGAGCTAAGATCATGCTTAGAAAGAAGGTTGAGGGTTGATGGATGGCACAGGGGGATTTTGATGCCAAAAATAGTGGCATCCAACTTACTGATTCAGATGAACTCCTGAGTCTAGGACTATTTGTGATATATACACATGCGATCACAGTACAGATACGTGAGTAGCAATAAATCATTTTAAGTCATCAACCAGTTCAAAAGCAAAACCAATTGCATAATTGTGCAACCATAAAAGATAAAAGGGGGATAATCGGAGGAAAACAATTGAGCTGTCATCACCACACACTTACCGTGAGTCTCAGCCCCTTGGAATTATAAATATGACGTACAATAAGGTGAGAAGTTTATATAAAACTTCACTGTATACTTAATCTAAGGGCACACGCAAATGCTATTGCACAACAGAGGAAACTACAGTGCAATCAAAGCCTCCTGTCTCCACCAAACATTTAAAGACTGGCACATAATGCAAAAACAATTCATAGTCACACTGCCCTTTTCCATATTCAGGAATCCCGAGGTCTTTTGCAACACCATGCCAACCAAACAATCACACTACAAATGGAAAAACCACCACGGTCAAACAAATACCACAGAGCAGCTACACCATCAAACAGCTAGCAATTTTCATATTTTGTTCAAACACTAAACATGACCTCAGCTTTTACTGCTGAGTCTCTCAGTTTCCAAGAGTAGGAGCCACAAATATTTTTGCGAAGTCTAATTTTAACACCAATATTTTCAGTTGAGCTGTCATGCTCCACCATATGCATGTGTGCTAGGGCAGATACTGTATATACGTAGGTATATAAAATCACATTCACATTCCCTTGCAGACGAGAGAAACTTTCATCAATCCTGAACTCAGCTACTTCACCTTGGTGTGACAAGGGTCCCGGCTAAATATGTGTCCAATATATAGTCCCCTCCAAAAGTATTGGAACAGCAAGGTCAATTCCTTTGTTTTTGCAATACACTGAATACAATTGAGTTTGAAGATGTACATGAGATGACAGATCAGAATTTATTTTAAGCTTTTTTTTCCTGGTATTTTCATCTAGATTTGTTAAACAATTTTGAACATATCACCTTTTGTATCAGACCACTTAATTTATAGGTGAGCAAAAGAATTGGAACGTGTGACTGATGGGTGTTTCTTGTTGCCCAGATGTGTCCTGTTAGACTGATTGATTAAAGACTGCATTTGTGTTTGAAAAGATAAACCAACATGAAAACCAGACAGCTGTCTTTGGGAGAAAGGCAAGCCATTTTGAAGCTTAGAAAAGAGGGGGAAACAATAGCTTGTATAACAACTTGGAATCTCCAGAAAAAGAAAGAAACCGTTAGTATTCTGAGCAACAGACATGGAAAAGGTCCACCAAAGAAAACAATGACAGAAATATTGTGAGAGATGTGAAGAAAAACACCAAAACATCAGTCAGTGACATCACAAACAATCTCCACAGGTCAGGGGAGAAGGTATCTAAATCAACCGTTTGAAGAAGACTTAGAGAGCAGCAATATAGAGGCCATACCATAAGATGCAAACCACACATCAGTAGTAAGAATTGGAAAGCGAGATTAAAATTAGCAAAGAAGTACAGAGATGAGGCACAAAAGTGCTGGAACACTTGGTACACTTGGTCTTAAAACGTGGACTGATGAGACCAAGATTAACCTCTACCAAAGTGATGGAAAGGCCAAAGCGTGGAGAAAGAAGAGACCTGCTCATGATCCAAAACATACAAGCTCATCTGTGAAGAACGGTGGAGGAAGTGGCATGGCTTGGGCTTGCATGGCTGCTTCTGGAGTGGCCTCACTAATCTTTATTTATGATGTAACTCATGATGGCTTTTGGAGAAATGCGTCCAAACTAATTGGGAGGAACTTCATCATACAGCAAGACAATGACCCAAAACACACTGCCAACACAACAAAGGACTTCATTTAACAAACAACAACTGAAAGAGGCTGCAGTAAAAGACTGGAAATTGCAACTGGTTATTGCAAGCAAGGGATATGCTTAAGTGTTATTTACTTTAATTTACTTAAATAGTCTGTTCCAATACTTCCGTCCACCTAAAAATCGGGTGGCCTGATACCAAAGGTGCTATGTTCTAAGTAGTTTAACACATCCAGGTTTACATACCAGGAAATAAAAGCTGAAATTCTGAACTCTAGTCTAATATTCATCTTTTTACCTCAACCCTAAATGTATTCAGGGAGCAGGGGGTGGGAGGCAAGGCACGGCCGAGAAGGGATCACAAAGTTACCCATGATACGTGGGATAACCCCTAATATAACCTAGGAGCCCCCCACGGAAGGTGTGGAAAGAAACTCCCTGGCGAAACGCCAACCAAAACAGATCCGTAAAAGCTGTCGAAGAAAGTCGGTACAGACTAAGGTCAGAAGATAACCCCCAGAGGTGAGCTCCGCCTATCACTCCCTTTACCAAAAGGGCTTTAGAAAGGAACAAGAACAAATCTCAAAGAGAGAGACGTGGCCGCCAACATGCCTAGCATCAAGTCTCATGGTGAACCACCCGACCAAGGGAAAATAGGAATACCAGTCCCTACACTTGGCCTATCTCTAAAGAGGTTCCTGAAGGTCTTTTAATGTAAAAAGCAATTCAGTCCTCCGACTATCTCTTTTTTCCCCATTGTGCATTCCGTGTGAGGCAATAATGATAAAACGTGGCCGGAGCACCCTCTCCTGGCCTAAAAAACCTGGAATTTCTCCCCAGCACAATTCAGTGTATTGCAAAAACTAAGGAATTGGCCTTGCTGTTCCAATACTTTTGGTGGGGACTTTAATAGCACTGGAAAATATTGGTTCACGGAACTTGATCAGTCAGTGGTTTGTGGTTATGTAACTATTACTGATATTAAGCATCTAATAAAATTAATCTAATTCTGCAAATAATAAGAATATTACACCAAATCCAGATTAAGGACACCTGGGGAAACTCTAGTATGTATTAAGGCAATTCAATCTTTCCTAAGCCTATGTTTTACAGATTAATAGAAACTTTCTCAATGTCATAACACATCTAATCTAACAGTCAACCAACTTTTTTCCACTATCTTTTTTCAGGGCTTAGTAGGGCTATGATTGACGTTATATAAGGGCTTTTTACCCTGCTTCTGGTCTTACTTATGCCCTGAAATTAATCAGACAACAGGGATAAGACTTCAGTGGAAAGAATAAATATTTTTGAAGAAAATTCTTAAATTTGTTAACTTTTTTAGATTTTTGCTCAAGAAAAAATCTTTGGGAGCCTCCTAGCTCCTTGTTTAACATTTAATGGGCTGGAATTTCCTTAAAGCTGGCAGACCTCTATCGATTGCTCGGTCAGGAAAGGAACAAGGAGATCAAATAATGGATAATGGGTAAAATAAGCGATTGGAATGAGCCCAAAGAGTTGCTGAGAGAATGTTTAAGGGCACTTTCACACCTACAGTAAATGTTTGTTTCCTTAATCAAACCTAATGCAAGAATGAATGCAAATCACATGGTCCAGAACTTGTAAACAAAGAGATGTCGTTGGAAATGTTATGAAATTATTGGTCAAATTGGTCAAACCCTCACAATTTTTGCCTGCACTCTGTCTTACATGATGGAGCACCATCAGGTTATGTTCATGCTGGTCTTGCTTTAAGAAGAAAAAATGTTGGTAGTGATTTGGAGCAGATATCACCAGACTGCAGAGAACCACACATATGAATGTCTGTCAAGAGTGCAGGTATTAATTAATTCAATAATAAAGTATTTTGAGGAACAGACTTATCACAGAAGATGGCTGGCTCTATTGGCTCCAACCAGGACTTGTTTGCATTTGCCTTACAGCTACCAGTGCCCAAACTATAGACCTATAGTATAGAGTTGACAATTGCAAACAGGCAGAAATCACAAAAAGTTGGCCCATACAAATACTCTAACAAAGGCCTATTATAGAAGCAACTGTACAAAATTTGTGTACAATATTCTTGAAATGAGTAAATAAATGAATGATAAATGATTGAATGCATGCATGCATGGTCCTGCATACTCTACATGAAAAGTTCCAATATATGAAATGCACTGACCGTTCATCAAGAATTATAGTGAGCATGGTATAGCATGCTTTAGAAAAAGTGCAAAATAAGCCTCTAACTTTAATATGCAAAATTGCCAAGACACATTACAGTGCACTACTCTAAATGTATTCATTCTTTGGACATTATGTATGGCAGCAGCAGAGATCTGTGCTGATACCTTGATGGAGAGCAAGCTGATGTTATTGTTAGGGCTGATCAATTTCATTCCCTGTCTTTTGAGGCTTTCAGCAAATGCATTTCACTTAGAATGTAGTTTTTTGTGATTAATAAATATTCATGTTAAAAATGTTACGTATGATAAACAACAAAAACACAGCAATGCTATGCTTGCTTCACCAGTCACCAAAACTAGAATCTAAACCAAGGGAGTAAATGTACAATGTACAATTCATGGCTGGTATGAAAGCAGCCTAAAATCCCTCAGCTTTCTTCAATCCCAGGGCTCACTTCAATCACACTGGAGAATGGTATGAATGTCATCAGACTGCAAGTTAATAGAAAAAAATTACTCACATCCTCCAGCAACTTTCCCTCAACTCGCAGCTCCCATGATGCAATGCTGCCATCAGAGTCATCGGCATCTGGCTTGGCAGGGTTGAAGGTGTTGGAGATGTACAGCCTAAGTTTGCGTTTTTGCTGCAGATACAAAGGCAAACATGTTTATCATTCATACAATATTATATTCACGGTTAACCTCCTAGCCGCTAATAGTTCCACTGTTCTGTGCTTTCAACAAGTAGTTTAGTTAACTCCAAATTAATTGTTAGGCATTATGTTCAAAAGGGGTAAAACTGATTAAGAATCTATCAACAATCTTAGTCCGCAAATCTAATTTTAACTGTCTGTAATGTGAAGATTTGGCCAGGGTCAAAACTACTCCATAATGTTAACCCTCTCTTATGATAGCGCTCTCAATTTAGCTTTTGAACTATCTATTTTCTACTTGTGGGTAATCAAAACCTCCCTAGTGGATTTGCCAGCTTATGTTATGGAGACTCTATAGATTCAATACAGTATACTGTACAGAACCGTAATGCATATGAAAACTAAGATTTCCCTCGGGGTAGGCAGCATTCCTTCTCAAGTTATTTTCTACAGTATGTGTCTCTTTTCTGTCAATAACTTTAAGCCACTAACGGAAAGGGGACATAGGGGAACACAACCAAAGGTACCTTCATTGGTCTCTTCAGGGCCTCCTGAATGTCCACCCGTTTCCGCATGATGGTTTGGTCTAGCTTGCGCTCAAACGCCAAGAGGTCCATGTAGGCCTGGGACTCTGGGACCAATTCACGGATCTGATTGGATAAATACACAAACAGGAACCAACTATAATGCCATTATTAGAACACAACCATTTGTGTTACTGTATCCCCCGTATCTATTATTATATCCTTGTTTCTCAGCTGCACTTCTGTCCAACCAACAGCCGGAACGAGATTGACGCATTACATAAAACTTTAAAAAATGTTTTACTACTCAGGTTTCTCCCCATTTTTCCAATGCCCAGTTGTATACATTCGCGCTGATGCTGCAATTTCCACAGCATAGTGCTTCACCCGAGTTTATAAACGATTGCAAAAATGCATAATTTTTAGGACACTGCTATAACCCAGTCTTTGGTAAAAAAAAAAAGAAGATGAACAGGAACAATATAACAGCAGTATACTTTAACCCTCGCTCTGGTGATATGGTGAAGACGATTAAAGAGTTCCAGTTTTCTGATGGAACAGCCATCTTTGGGGGACATGCAGCAGACTTCAGTTTGAACACATACCTAATACATCCTCTGACAGTATGGTGCCAATATTACAAAGAAGTGTGAAAAGCTTACATTGAAACCAAATGGCTGCAGGTTTCAGCTATCCAAGGTGTGACATGCTATTGTAGCCTGGATTAATTCAGCTGAATCGCTTCAGTAACCATTTAAGATGTACAGTAGGATAAGGTGTCAAATTTAAGCTGTGTAAGTTGACTGAGGGTATCAGCTAAGCAAGCAATGTCAGGTAATAAAGTTGAACAGAAAACATGTCTCAAAAGGAGGCAGTTAAATGCAAATGTTCAAATGACATGCCCTGGGACTCGTCTCACAACCCTCAACAGATTGTGAAACCAGTCTCTGTTTCACTTTCAAAATCTAGTTTTCTGTCTCTTATCTGCCATTTGATACAATGCACTTACTGGGCTAAGGAATCTCAATGAACCAGCTCTTATCTACCCAAGCCATCACTGAATATGTTCCACACAGTCCCTGGGCAACCACTAATTCATATCATAGAGCACAAAAATACATAAATAGATATCAAGACAAAAGTGAGGACCGGACATCATTCAGGATTCTGAAGTGCAAATGTTGGTGGCCTACTGACTTAGAAGATGCCTTGATTCCACAGTAACTACACAAACAGTGAAACTGAGAAAAATGGCTTTAGAGTTATTTGACCGTCCTGGATTTTGTAGTTACTACAGTTCTTGCAACGTGTTTTCTCTAAAAAGGGGCAGGACTTGAACCAGATACTTGACCACAAAATAAAACAACTATCCAGAAATTAATTTACAGTCTTAAGACAGTTTTGGCCAAAATGGTAGTTTTCTCTGGTTCGCCTTTGAAGGGCAGAGCTGGTGTCAGCTAAGATCAGATCGCTCATCTCAGCTGCAGTCGGCTGTGGACCGCATTAGCCAGAGGTTGTCCGCAATTTCCCCTGCCGTGACACGCCGACATGCTTTCTGTGCAGGTGAGGGACGACGAGGCAGCCCTGCTGAGCTCGGTGCGCCCACGTGTGGCTCATGCAGCGATATGGCCCCGAGCACTGCATCAGCATGCACAGCCCCAGAGGAAATGAGACTGCACCATGCTGCGGCTGAGCCGCCATTCGGGCTCCGACCCAGAGATTCTAACGCTACACCCTGCACAGTCACCCCCCCCTCCCCATCCCTTCCTTTTCCTTTCTCACCCTCCCTTTTTCTCTTATCGTTCTCTCTTTCAACACCGTACAACAGGAGTAGACAGACAACCCAGAGAGGAAAAAAAAAAAAAATCCCTCTTCAAGAAATCTGTCTGGCGCCTCTGCCACATGCTATCTCCAGGTCTCAGCTCGGGATGAGAGGTGCGTAAGCATGGAAACGCCCATGGCGAAGTAGGCATGGGAGCTACGGCATTGCCGACAGCCTGCACGAGCGCAGTCACTCAACCATCCTCGCCACCCCAAAAAAAGACATACAAAAACCATGAATGCACAGCAAGGCAAAAACTTTTCACAGACCATCACAGTAATAACAGGGATGCGATATGTGGAATGGCAGCTCTGGCTCCAGCAGGAGTAAAACAGGCATGTCTAGCGTATACCAACAGCGATGGGTCTCCCTTGAACTTAAATTATTAGGTCTGCCTTACTGGTGTAAATTAGTCCAGTAACCACCCCATGAAGAGCCCCGGGGAATCACCTCCCCAATGTTAAGACCACCCTTCATCCCGAACGGCATTTAAATACCCCACAGTCGCCAAATTAAACCCACAATCCTGCTCTTCCTCGCACTCCTCTGACATCCCTCCCACCGTACCTAAAACACCTGCTACTAAAAAAAAATATATAAAAAAACAGTTCTCTGTAAAAATAAGAAATGGACACACAAACAAACAGACAAACAGACTAACAAGGAGAAACCACAAAAAAAATGAAGCAGCTCACCCTCTGAGGGAGAATCTTGTCTGCCATTTTCCTTCTCTTGGCACTATGGAGGGGGGGGACAGACAGAAAGAAATAAAAAAGAGAGCATGTTACTATGGTGACAGATAGCAGAGTACACAGGCCATCTGCTAAATTACTGGGACACATCCAGACAGCGTTCCCAGCTGTTTGTGGGTAACCGGTAGAGGCGGGGCGCGCGGTGCGGATTTGAGGAGAGAAGAGGGACGCGGCGGGAACCGTGCCGTCACGCAGCAGAGCCGAGCTGCCGGGCGAGGACGGAGCGCAGCCAATTTATTTCCACCTCCACTCCAGGCTTTTTCAATTTTGATGGATTTTTGTGTGAGCTGAAGTTAGTGCCCTCCCTCCCCAACGCTCCCCCCGCCCCTTAGATTTTCAGTTTTGCATTGCAGGGGTTTCTATAGCATTATCCCTGCCCTCTTTCCATTTCTTTTCAGCTTTTTTGCGGGGTTTTTTTGGTATCTATTCACACTCATTGGCTTTCTCATTCTTCTTAAGCAGGCATTCCATTTCATTCCCGATTCCTGAACTAAAATAGATCATTCATTCCCAGCGATCAATCGGCAGATGAAATAACCTCTTCAACTGTTATAATTAGAAAACATATACTTTCTTATCTTCTCTGGTTCTTGTATCTTTCATTCATTGCAATGAGTCCGTTCCATAAACCGCTTTATTTCCGGTGGTGTTTAATGTGACACTACATGAATGTGACGTGACACAAACTGATGTCACACTAACTCTCAGACCCTTATTCATTCACAGCAGCCCCCCCCCCCCCCCGCTTTTCCCATTTGTACTGGAGAAGAGATTGTATATAAGCCTTACACAATGTACTGGAGCAAGCTTGGAAAGAAGCATCTGGACTTGTGCATTTTTCATCTCATATATTCAGTCGCTACCGCTACTTTTCAGATCTGAAGGAATAGCTAAGAAAATGGTGAAAAAGTCCTGCGAAAAGCCCAGTGCCTTTTCACCCAAAAGCAGAACCTAAAAATCCTTCCCAGTGTTTTGTCACCAGGAATGAGTAAAATCAACTGGCTGAGTTCATGGGTGGAAGAAAACTATGACAGGACTTTTAGTGCTCCAAGAAAGATCTCAAGAACAGAGGTGCCTGCTCCAACAAGTACTCTCAGAAATAAACGTACAGTGGTACATTTTAGTTCTTTAAGAAACAAATTTCCAAAATGTACCCTGAAAGTAAAGTAATATTCTATATGGGGACAAAAAAGCAAAAAGGTACAAATGAATTATGCATAGCTGGCTGGGGGGGGTACAGTTTTACGTACCTATTGGGTACCCCCCAGTAACAAGCATTTGTACCTTTTAAGCCATTCTTTCCACCTTTCTATCTGAGAGTGAGTGCATGGGGGGGCTATACGATATGAACCATCAGTTGGGAACCCCATAAATTCTCCTACAGATTGGGCCCCAGTTCTTGCATCAAGCAGAACAGAGGTGTCAAGGCTTTGGGGTTGATGTGGTTGTAGAGGAGGTATTTGAAATTCTGCACATCTCACCCATCTCAGTCTTCCTCTGGGGGACGCACTGTCGCAGCTGCATGAGATCAAATTGGCTCTCACTCTTTACTGTGTAAGAGAGGTTCAAATAAAACCTGCACTTCCTTTAAAGGCTTGGACTTATGCTGAGGTTGATGAATGCTTCATTATTCAAAAATAAAGCCTGTATTCTCTTCTCTAAATGGTTTTGTTTGAAAGACCTACAACTGGCCACCTGGCCTCCTCATTCATTTAAGGTCTCTAATATAGTACAGTTTGAATGCAGCAATGCACAGACTTCAGCACTAAATTATAGACAATGTTTGCATTTTCTGAAAGCATGAAAAGACAGGAAATTAAATTGATCAGCCCTAACGCTAACATCAGCCTGCTCTACGCTGTAGGTTACTCATAAAAACGAATTAACACATTGGTATTAGCTAGCTTGGCTAGTTGAACAACATAGACCAATTTATCTAATTATGAATGGGAATATTTATTAGACGATGTTAACCTTCACTGTTGGTGTTGGCCATATGAAGTTATAGGTAGTTCCATATCTACCCAATATAGCAGTTAGCTAACTTTAGATGCTAGCAAATAGTATTCTAATTCAAATATGTTATTAGCTGACAAGCTGGTTAGCTAACGTTGCACTGTTATCTCACTTAGCTGGCTAGCAAAATTAGCGGGATGTTTAATTCGTTTGTTTTTAATTTCATACAGTGCAGGTCGGGAAAATGGATACCCTGTACTTTACCTTTACAAATGGTAGCTAGCCAACATACACTCCGTGAGCACTTTATTAGGTATTTATTAGACTTAGTTATGAGAGGTATTTTTTAGACTTCTACTGCTAGAGTTATGATAAGTTGTGTGTTCAGAGATGTTCTGCATACCACTGTTCTAATGTGTAGTTATTTGCGTTACTTTCACCTTCCTGTCAGCTTTGACCAGTCTGGCCATTCTCCTCTGACGTCTGTAATTAACAAGGCGTTTATGTCTGCAGAACTGCTGCTCACTGTATATTTTTTTTTGTTTTTTTGCACCATTTTTTGCAGACTAGAGACTAGTGTGCGTGAAAATCCCAGGAGATCAGCATCATTCCACAGGCAAAGTCACATTTTTTCCCATTGATCCCAATGGTTGATGTAAACATTAACTGAAGCTCCTGACCCGTATCTACATTATGCACTGCACTGCTGGCACACAATTGGCGGATTAAATAATCACATGAATAAGTAGGTGTAATAGTAAACATGTTCCTAATACAGTGCTTGGTGAGTGTACATAGTATAGAGGTTTGCCTGAAGAGGGTTTCCACTGTTTGCAGTCGGATTCCACAGTAGACAAACCCCTGTGATGTCGAGGCATGTCATTTATTGACACAGCATCACAGCAGGAAATGCACACAAGGAGTAACAGAGGTGGTAACAAACTATTCGACTTTGCATTTGTGAACTGTACAATTGTCTTTCAAGCTAATAAAAGAGCAGAATATGTGCATTCACAGCCGAATGCAACACATAGGCCCACTGTGACAGGTTACAGAAGACCTGCATCATTTATTATAATTTAGGTGACTTAGCCTACTAAAACCACCCTGTATCTGGGACAGAACCAGGACAGGAGACTGAAGATGGTCCGGCTGCATCTGAATTTGTAATGGGTCAAATACATAATTTTTTTTAGATTCGAATACATTTTTGTGCTCACTTGAACTTGCCTTACGCAATTAAGCCAACCAAGAGAACCATAAGGTAGGGTTTGCACTTTCTGAGAGTATATCAGTTCCAATACACAAGACAAGCTTATTAAATCGTAGAAAAGTATTGTATTTGAATCCAGAACAATTACATATTTGACCCAGGTCTGGAAATACAAGCTTGTTGCGGGAGGCACATTTCTCAAGTGTGTCAAACACAAGAGTATCATAGGCTTCACAACCCACCAGAAACAACTATTTGTAATGTGTTACTTTATTTGTCTAACATTGATTGGAGGGCTCCAACAGTGATTGTGTTCACACATCTATCTTGGCGGAGGTGCTGGTATATTTTAGAATACATAAAGTCTCTTTTTCACCTGGTAATGGCACCTCCACATTACACTTCAGCTGTCAAACATCTCCGGGCCATCGCGTACTATCTTAACAGGAAGACAGGTCTCCAAAATGCATTTGGTAAATTTGAAGAGGTACATCTAGTGCTTTGAGAACTCCCACAAGCATCTTGACTGGCTTCACTAAAGAATAAGAATCTTGTACCTTGCATATCATATGACTGATATAAGGGTCTCCTTCATCAATGTGAACTATGAATTATTGCCCAATATCCACAGACCAGACCACAGCAAATTCCATTTTCACATTTCTCATCATGCCATGCTTCAATAACATGCACCACCACATTTAAATTAAACTAATTACGATGTAGTTGACCTTATAATTGACCCAAAATAAAAGGTAAAGAGAAATGCTATCTTCTACTGGCTAGACCAGAACATTTCAAAGAGATTTATGCATTTCACTACAATTAAAATGCTGCATTTCTTATGCGGCATAAACCTGAATGCAATTATTAACATTTTCTCCTTTGCTTAATGATCACAATATTGAACTCCGATTCACCATATTTGTTCATGGAATAAATTGTGGTTTAGGTGTTTGCATAACCGCGCATTGCATTCTATGCATAGCATTAAAATATACTGAAGATCTTTCTGTGTTTGGGGCTCCATTTGCAATATTAGATCTGGAAAACAGCCCTTTGTTGGAGACACATGCCTGTCCTTTATAAACATACAGTGGAAACAGGACGGTGGGCAGAGCTATGGGGCAGTGCTGGGGTCAGGGATGGGGGCATGGGTGAGGGAAACTAAAAACACGCGGTCAAACTAACATGCATCAGAATAGACTCCTACTTTGATCCAAGCGTGGGATCTGATTGGGCTTCTCGCATGTCCATCTGTCTTGTTGCGATCTCATTGGCTCCAGGGAATCCAACTGGTTTCCTAAGGATTGATGGGATTTGAAGGTTCTCCGATTAGTGGTTGATGTGAATTGGCGGGAGGTTCCATTTGGCTCTGGCAATGAATGGGTGGGTGTGTGTGTGTGCATGTTTGTGTGTGTAGGAATGTGTAACGGGAGTGCGGATGGGGGCACTTTACTGACTGGCCGATTAGGGGAAGGGTCTGTTCTGTGTATCATGCTCCAGACACCGGTATTAGTGAAGATGGCATAAAGCCAGACGGACAGACAGACATACAGCCACAAATAGGTACTGAACACCATTGAGAACTGAGGGATTAGAGCGCGTATACATGTACAGTATAGTCCATTGCCATCAACAGCAAAGAGAGGATAATGGTGAGGGGACACAAATAAAGAACACAATATGGCATCCACAGGAGGAGAAAGACAGAAAGGGGAGTATCCTGATTTGGCACCGGCCCTTGTTGCGGTGAAGCACTCCGTAATCCCAAATAAAATCCTGCCTGTGCGAGAGAAGACTGGATTCGGGTCCTATGAGGCAATGTGCAATTGCCAACAGAGTTTCTCAGGCAGGGAGGTTTTTGGTCACCACACTGCACAACAGTGCCTCCTCTGGTCAAAGGGGTATCCTGAGGCTCAGAAATGAAAAGAAATGGTGGCCGAGGGAATGCTTATTAGTCTGAGCCCTCCTGAATTTGTTGCAGACTTAAGCCTGATTTATACTTCTGTGTCGAATCTACGCAGAGGCTACGACGCGTAGTTACATTTCTGGGGAGGTGCGCATCGGGCTACGCCATAGCCTCTGTGTAGATTTGATGCAGAAGTATAAATCAGGCTTTAAAAGTGAAAGTGGGGATTCTCGCTTGAGGAATAAAGGAGGAAAATAGGGGATAAATACAGTAATTAAAAATGAAGCACGCAATCTTAGGTACAGTATACAGCAGGCATTGACTTGCACGCCATCAGATTCAAACAAACTGTGCCTTAAAAAGATAAGCCTTCATTTCTTCAGATGAGGAAATATTATATTATATGTGTATTGCTGGACATGTGGAACAGCGGTTACAAAAACACAGGTGGGATGAGATGGACAATTGTATTACAGAGATATTCATCTTGTGGGTCAAAATAAAGGCTCAAAGAAGCTCATGGTATTTTGAAGCAACATATGCAAAAAGGACAGGCTTGGAGGGGCTGAATATGTTCTCTTAATGAAACTTTTCCTTTTCTTTTTATTTTAATGCCCACACGTTTTGGGCTGCAGTTCAAAGTAGAACTTCATATAATCTATTATTTTGCTTATTCACACAACGATGAACTTCAGCGGTTCATTTTAAACATACGCAATCTTGGCTTGAATCTTTAGCTTGTGGCTGGGCCACTGTCCGCATCTATCTGCAAGATGACCATATATCTGCTCTGTATCTGTACTATCCATAGCACAGCAGTGGTAGGTTTGTTCTACAGACTAGGGGGTGGCTGGGAGTTCATCGTCCACATACAGTAGAACCTGATGCAGGATGAGCATGCGCACACTAGAAAGCGGGCGCCCGGATCGCCTGCTCCCATCGATCCGCGTTTGGTCTGAGCCAAGCCGGGGGAGTCGGGGGTGGAGGGGTTAGGAAAGGCGGCAGTTAACATCTCACCCTGCCTGTTTGACAAGGCCGGGTAATTGTTCATGGATCAATGACGATGCGCTGCACTGTGGGATGGGGTCTCTTGGGTGAGTGATCGATCGCCTCTCTAATGATTTGCCGGTTTCTCCGAGCTTCAGTAAGGACCGGGGAAAATCGCGAGCCAACGAGCCATGCACATCTGCCATTTTCCTGGGGGGCGGGGTTGAAGGAAGAAAGAAGGAAGTGACTTAAAGGAGCAGGCCATCTTCTACCTGAATAAAAGCTCTGCAAAAGAATATGGAGGATTCCGCCTGAAGGTGGATAATATATGACCCTACACAGTGAATCACTGGCATGTCCAAATATGCAGACAGACAGAAGATAAAGTGAGACCATAGACCGTAGAAAGTGAATGACACGTCCGTATAATACAACACATTCACGTACAAGGTCAGCTCATTGGAGGCACGCCGTCCAGGGTGCAGAGAGGACCACAGCGCGAGAGATAAAAACAAAGAGAATGGACATCTGACCAAACAGACAGGTTACACTGGGAAAAGCCAGGAGTCCCCGCATGCATAGGCGGATAGACGGACTGACAGACAAAGATGAGTCTGTGAGTGGAGGAGGAGAGCCGGGACACGGAGAGTGCAGAACCAACCGAGCTGGGGGGGAGGCGGGACTCACTTTCTGGACCGGTTCTGGACAGCTTGCTGCTGTTGCTGGACCTGCTGCGTGGGGCCAGGGCGTTTACGACTGGGCTCCATCGCTGGGTTGGGCATGCCTGGACGCACGGGCGGGTTCCCTCCATACGGGGGGCCCGGGGGGCCCATGGGAGCTCCCTGGTGGGGCATCCGTGCTCCAGAGGGCATTCCCGGACGCTGTGGAGGGAAGAGAAGCAGAAAAGAGTCTGGGTAAGGGGATGACAGTGTCACAAAGATCACCATTTAAGCAGTATAAGTCTTCATCCAAAAGGCTTCAGTGTGCCCAGCAACAGATTTTTAGTGCATTGAAGTGGTCTGATAAAATAAGTGGGGATTTGAGGGAATCCAGTTAAACCCTATTTACAGTTTACATTACATTACATTATTGGCATTTGGCAGATGCTCTTCTCCAGAGTTTATGTTCTGTTAGTAGCAAACTAAAGTTTGTGAAGGCTAAGTGCAGTTGTCATTTTTAACTAATTTCAATTCTCTCATTATTATAATTGAAATTAAAATTGGATTGCCCAATCACACTTGAGGGCCGCCTCCTCACTTCCGCAGTCCATGTATGCGCTGGAAGTCACACACTCAGAAGCCTGACCTCCAAAACACATGCTAATAAATGTCCACTCCTTCTGACTGTGTTCTATCAGCCTGAGCTGTGCCGTAACTCTCCCAGTGAACTGCATGGCTGAGGCCGCTAGTGCTAGCACACCACAGGGACCTAACTGACCAGAGGGACAGTTATTGTGCAATGAGGCATAGCATTGCCTGCTGATTGACACCCAAACTCCACAAGCGATACTGAGGCCTTAATACACTACATGACTACAGCATGTCTTTGAGTAGGATATACTGTCCAGGAGTCATTCTTTGTTATTTGCAAGAGATATGTTAAGATCACTGAAATATGAAAATCATAGACTATAAATAATAAACACATAAAAATAAAAGACGTAACATTTTGCATTATACAGTATATGGAGTGGTGCCTGTGGAGCAGACCTGGATCAGATACGTCACTGCTTTGGATTAAAATATTTTTCTGTGCTTGATTGCTCTTGCATGGTGCATCTATTCCAGAAGGTGGGGTTTGTACTTTCTGAGAGCTCAGTAAAGCATAGATAAGTCCAAAACAATTACATATTTGACCCAGGCTTGCCACGGAGCAACAAGGTGGCACTAGAGAAGAGTAATTACTGTAATGAAGCCATACTGCAGTCTGAGTCCTGTTGAAATCAACAGAGGTGACCCAAAACTGCAAACTATCACTTCTACACTGCCAAATCAGGGTACTGCTCCAATCTGAGTAAAATGCAGCCTGACAGAGTCTCCGCCACATGGGAGCAGTGTGACATTGTATCAGAAGTCCCGCTGCACCTCCCAGGCTAAGCGCCCGCTGATGTCCGAGGAACAGCTGGTGAGGCTCACACCTGTGTCCGCCACTCCATTAGCAACAGCTGCTAGAGCAGGCGTGGAGGGCACGGCCACTGTGCGAGTTCCAATGGTCACAGGAGCCTTCTGTTCAGCCCACTGTACACGGGAACGACTGCACAGGCCATACGCACAACCCAAAAGAGCTGCTACTCTGTTGGGTCACGCTGGGATATCTGGGCCAGGATTCGGTTGAGTCAAATTTCTGACAGTAAATCTCACGACCCAGGCTAGCTGAGAGAGCCCATCATTCAAACTGCAGCAATAGTGACAGGCAGATGCACATTGGCATAACAATTATTGTACAAGGAGAGATAGATGTCAACGCTGTGCCAAGACTTGCATCATCTCCGGATATTACTCCAGGGGTGAGTATTCCCAACACCTGAGCTTGTTGGAATGTGAATCGACTTAATGACATGAATGCCACTTTCTTAAAAGTCGCTACACATAAAACTGTACTAAACAAAATGAATAAATACAAAACAACATTGTGTCCAGAGCAGGTTATGTGTTTTTATTCAGGGCCAACCTGTATTCCTCCCCTGTTGTGAATCCCAGCTATGGCAGTTCGACCAGCTTGAAAATTGTGCTGGTTAAGCTGGTCATAAGCTGGCCTAGCTGGGTATGAGCTGGTTAACCAGCTAGTGCTGGTAACTTGCCTGAGCTGGTAGCTAGTCAACAAAAACTAGATGAGATGGTCAAACAATGTCAAGCTGAGAGCAGGCCTGAACTGGTCAACCATCAAAAACAGGTCGAGCTGGGAACTGGTCTGAACTCGTCAACCAGCTACCAGCTGTTTCAAAAGCTAGCTTGAGTTCTTTTTTCAGCAGGGTTCAATTCTCAAATGAATCAACAGCACAGCGTTATCACTTTTTTTGAGCAACTTGAACTCCCAATTTGGAATTCACAGCACACTAATTGAAATGAGTAAGTCTGTCACATTGGTGTAACACACTCCACCGGTTTGGGAAAAGAGCTCACACAAATCTACCGAAGCACATGCAGCTCTTTTGCATGTGCTTCTGCTCTTTTTCACCCTGCAGCTAACCGGCTGAACTGCCCAGCTGATGCAAGCGGACCAAGAGGAATCAATAGGAAACTACACTCTTGCTATCAATGAGGTGATTAAACAGTGGTTAGTGATGCCCTGTCGATTGCAACCCTCAATCCCTTGGTGATGCTACAGCTAATTAAGCAAGACTGCGAGTGCAATGCAAATGAGTGCCGTAAAACTGGAAATGCCATACAATAAACACAGCATCGGTTAATGTTGTGATGCTATGCTGGTAACATACAGTCTACTAAATAATTATTTATTAGTAGATTTTTAACTGATTCTTGTCATGAACATTTTTGTGTACCCACTTGAAGACATATACAATATTGAACCAGACATAGAATCAGACATGGAATCTGATTTCAGACATAGTACTACTAGCAATTACATTAGCCTACATGATGGAAATAAAACCATACACCTCCACTTGCAAAGGTTTTTTTTGTTTTTAAGTGAGTGGGAGCAAGTGATGATTTCATCACGCAAACATTTGCATTTCCACACGGCTAAAAGTACCCCTGCTTTTGCCAGACCCTGTTCCACAGGCAAATGGCACCATTCATTCAGCTCTACATCCAGGAAGTTCTCCTGTGGAGCCTAGATTGCTGTGAAATGTGCCCCCATGCTGGGCTGGAGGCTGGAGTGAAGAGAGGTTCAAAAGAGTAGTAGTTCTTGTGGAGGGTACCTGTGAAAACCTACTAGAATATAACCTTATTGCCCCAAGAGCTGTAGAAAGGAGAGGGGCCCCTTTCTCACAACAGAGGATTCATGTGTGGAAATGGTTCATGTTTCTAACTGGACTCTCAACTATTGTGAAATCTGAACAAACAAAAGTAAAAACAAAATGTGATATTACAAAAAGTGCAAACAACACACCCACAGACACACATGCAGACACACACGTGCAAACAAACAAGCACACGCATGAGAGTCACACCATCTTACAAACGCTAGTTAATTTTCAAAATACGATGAAATAGGAGTCCATAAAAAAAATTTTTACTGAGAGACCTGGCGGGAAGAAAGTATTTCTGGTCACATGTCATGGAGTTCATGAAGTCCTCACCAAACATGCTCTTTAGACCAGCAGCAAATATGTCACACACCTATCAGTAGGTAAGAGTGGAAAACAGACACGTCCCAAATGGTTAAAACTAAACCTACTGCAGAAACACCTAAAAAAAACAAACATGCATTGCTAGGATGACAGAGTCATGACCTACAGTTTACAGAGTGAACCTCAACTAAGTACTCAATGTACAACAATGTCAATAATGAGCAGAATAAATGCTTATCATGCACGTAAACAAGTACTTAAAAATTCAAAATTCAAAAGTACAACTAAAATCACAATGTCATGTGACAATGGCCCTGTGTAAAAGCATGTAAGATTATACACGGGAGAGCTGGGACGGGGGAGGACACAGGCGATGTTGTCACTCTGCTGGCTGCCGACCGGTGGGAACAGCTGCACCTCCGCTGCCCCACGGCCGGTTCAGTGCAGCCCTGACTGAGGCACAGAAGGTGGCGAAACTCCGGTTACCTTGAAAAGATCCTGGCGTTTACCCAAGTTTCTCCTCCGTATCAGTGCAGAACAACTCGCCCCGCCCAGATGGCAGGCCAGACCATATGAACCGGCCAACCGAAAGCCTCGGTGAAGCCGACAGAAAAGCAGCGGCAAGACTGCTGCTGATTACAAACTGTGAGGTGGCGACAGAGGTAACACTAATGTAACTGTCACCCGTAACCACAGATTCGCTTGTGCAAATACCGTGTGCAGATTTGATTTAGCAATGTAACTACAGTGCTTTCTCTTGAAAGCCACAGTTTCCAATTATGCTGTGCAGCCCGTAAGTATTTGGACAGTAGCAAAATTTCTTTTGGCACTATACTCTGTACTGTACTGTAACACATTGGATTTGAAAAAAAAAAAATTTACTTAATGGTAGTACAAACGTCACAACAGACAAACAAATAAAAAATAAAAAACACACTTGTTTTAAAATAGGGCATCTTTTATGACCCACACTTAGAAATAAATGAAATCGCCCTGAAACAAAATGGTGGCATGGATCGCATAGAAGTGTAAATCTGGTGGCTTGTGGTGAAAATGCCAAAGTGCACTTGCACGTGTCACTCCTCCGTCACGGGCCTCCCACCTGTGCGGGTTACACAAACATACTATACGGGTGGCCTGCATCTGTCTGCTTTCTGACAAAGAGACTCTGTGATCTCAACATCGAGACGTTTACACGCAGCGGGTTCTGGGCAGGGGCCGCCACCCACAGCACTCCTTAACGCTGGGTGATTAGAGGGGCTCTCTCCCATTACACAGTGGCAGACTCACACATCGTTACTACCTTGAAGTCTGCAAGTTCCCCCAACACAAAATTAGCGGTCGACTCCATCGCCTTGGCGAGATCGACGCTGGTCTTGTTGATCTGTTATTACTTAGTTACATCTGAACGCCACATACTGGAAAGAGAGCCGTGCTTCATGATTCAGGTGAAAACCGCAGAGAGCCCCCACTTTTTTCATTAATACCGTTCTATAAAACATAAAACAAACACGTAATGATTCTTCTATGCAACTTGTGAAAGGACTTAAATTGCTCCTCAGTTTGTACCTGGAAACCAAACCGGAAACAATGAACCCAGAAAAATGGTTGGACTTATCAATCATAAGTAAACTCTGTGGACTTTGTGTGTGTGTCGTGCCTACTAGTCCCCATACATTTCACCATAGGTTCACTTACAGATCTGTATCAGATACATATACTATATCACATTTTTTGGAGAAAACTGACATCATTATCTTGTAATTTGTGCTGACATTTATCTTGTAAAGCAAACAACATATAGTGGATCCATATATCTATGCCGTCAGTTAACAGACACATGAAAATGTGTTTAATAAACTGACAATATACTGTTGTAGTTGCTGAGAACATTACCGCAACTTTATGCATCGCTTGGAGCAGGAACAGGAAATAGATTTTGGGGGGAGGGAGGAGGGGAGAAACAACAAACTGAAGCAAAAACCCCGGCAAAGTCGCAACGACACTGCGGAAGAGCAGCCAGGCTCTGCCAACATGTCACGTCGCTAACCTACCGCGACGTGACCCTGGACCCCGCAGAAGTAGGTCAGGCCCCAGGGCGGCTGGCAGAAGGGCCAATCTCTGGGCCCTGGAGGACAGCCGGTCCCAGCTCGGAACATGTGGTCACGGCGGGCTCCAGGTGAGAGAGGCTATCTGTCTCCCAGCGCCGCACGGACCTCACTCTCACACAAGGTTACAGAATAGGAGGAGGCTCGGAAAGGAGGCCAGGCAAGGCCAGGAACCGCTATCTCCCTGTCACAGTCATAAAGTCGTAATGAGACGCCAAAATAATCCCTCTCCGCCCACCCACTCAAGCCAAGCGTGTGTTCTTTGTTTGCCAACAATTTGGAATTGTCTTTGGGCAGACAGTGTATTTATGTTTTCCTTCACACAGAGAGACATATACAGTATACTCTAGCGCATTCACTCACACATAGGTGAAACCCAGGGTTTAATACATAATGTATCTGAATGTATTTTGACAGTGGACTCAATCAGATTTTGAGGCATTGCTGATTGTCATTTCATTGGCTGAATGCAGTCACCAGGGGAGGACAGAATGCTTAATCAATAGCCACTATCTACTTACTCTTATCTCCAAAAAATTTAAGGTGGTATTCCACTATTGAGATTGTAGGTAGGAGCCAATTAGTTGCGGCATCTCCTTATTTTTTTCTTTGTCTATTAGTGGTAACCTTCTTCAGTTACTGTGTGAATTGATGTATCACCTTGTATTATCAAAAACACACATTTATTTATTTATTTGCCATAACAGTGAGGTTACAGGAACATTACCAGTTCACACTTGCACCATTCACACTCATGTCCCTCTGCTATTAATTAAAGTTATTTATAGTGAGCTTTAATATACAAATAACAAAATTTTGCTTACATATTTTTTACTCAATGGTCCTATCTGAGGCTTACAGATTCTTTGCCCCAATCGGGACCAGAAGAGGTCAGGGGTCACCTTTATTTTATCTTTACTTTATCCCCTTCATTACACCGCAATAAAAAACAACAAAAGCAATCCATTAACGGATGCTTACCCCGCCTGTTGTTGGCATCTTATTTGCAATAAAAGAAGACAGGAGCCATTAGGCAGAGGCAAGAGAGCACCTCTCCCTGTCTCAGGATTTACAGCCAGGCGGGACATCGTACTAGGGGACACGCCCCACCCCGCTGTAAACGCACCATCCTTAGACAACCTGCGTAGGACATGACAGCGAGGAAAGGCCTCCCCCTGCTTAATTGAAATGCAAATCGGGGACTCAGACGACGGTGGGTTCTCGGCGGACACTGCGCCGAATCACTTTCGGAGTGACGGCGGCCAAGGGCTCGCCAGAGAGGGCGGACGGAGCTAAAATAACTTGTGGGAACACACAAGGCTGGAAGTAATGAGAGCCCCTTCAAGGTTAATTGGTGCGTTGAGGCGGCGCAATTGTTCCGCCCATCAATCACCCACACTCATCATTTCTAATAGACTCCACTGTTCTGTGTAACTAGCACTACCCCGAGCCGAGTGTTTGGCACGGCCAAACACGACGCCCAATATGTTGTTTACTCAACATCGCCCAACTGTTCCGGATTTGATAGTCATGCCTCGGCAAATGGAAATTTTCACTTTAGATTTAGCCGTGTGGCACACGCGCCTTGTCACTTTCGATGGACTTTGAATACTGTGAGTGACTGCCACAAGTCCCTGTGAGCACAGTGTCATTTCAGACACGCGCGGTTTACCGTCTAGTGACGGGTTAGGCTCCCTGTAGGGAACTCCTAAAGCCCTTTAGAGAAAATCTCCTTGACTCTGGAATGTGGTTTTATCAGGCTAACACCACGGATAAAAAGAAACTCTGGAGTGCTGAGCAGATAAATCCAGCGTAGTCTGATGAGAATTTACAGTCTATCGCACCAGGGTGTGTGAGAGTGCACACTGGGTTTCAGAGACAGAGTGAATGGATGCTCCGTGACCGCAGACCTACGTATTTATTAATCGTTTTCTTTCAGTGAGTGCTAATGTGAATACGGACACCCTTCACAACAGTCATACGCAAGCCACATCTTCTGTCATTGCAGGCATACTGTTAAAAAATTAAATCCACGCCAGATGTGTGCATGGCCTTGCATCTCATTTGTGTATGCAGAGCTACTCGATCTGTGTAAATATCTGTTCAATTTGTCTGGAAACATTACGAAACAAAAACAGCTCCAGTGAGCTCCAGAATTATTGCCACCCTTGATAAATATGCGCAAAAAATGCCGTAAACTAAGTTATTGACAAGTTTGATTTTCCAACATGTGAAAAGCAGTGTGGTTTAATAACGATTCAATGGAATCAAACAAAGTCTGACATTTTTAAAATATTTTTTTCCCCAAAAAACAGGTTCCACAATTATTGGCACCCCTGAGTTAATACTTTCTGCAAATAACTTTGGCAGAGATGATAGCCATGATTAATTTCCTATAATATGTCATACGGTTTGAGAACATATTTCGAGGGATTTTTGACCATTCCTAAATGGAGAGCTTTTCAGAATCGGTGATATCCTTGGGATACCCCCCTCTTCAGTTAAGACCACATGTCTTTCATGGGATTTAAGTCTGGAGACTGAGATGGCCATTGCAGAACATGGTTGTTGTTTTTACTTAACTATTTCTATGTGGAGTTTGAGGTATGTTTGGATTCATTCATTACATTACATTATTGGCATTTGGCAGACACTCTTATCCAGAGCGACGTACAGTTGATTAGACCAAACATTGGAGCAATGCAGTTGCTTTGAGGTTAAGGGCCTTGCTCAAGGGCTGTGCGGGCTGTACCTTAACCACTACGCTACAGGCCTCCCCAAGTACCAAGTAAGTGACCAAGTAAGTTCCCAGCAGAGGCAACCAGATTTTCTGTTAAGATTTCCTGGTGCTTTGTTTAATTAATTGTCCCATGCTTTTTGCGACCACCGGCAGCAAAACATCTCCAAAATATCAATGATCCACTGCCATATTTGACAGAAGGTATGAGGTGCTTCTCTTTGTATGCATCCAATTTTGCCGCCATGTTGATGGTGTGTATGGCCAAAATGTTCAATTAAAGGGTATTTTTATACATTTTGGTTTCACCATGTAGAAATTACAGCGGTGTTTATACATAGTCCCCCCAATTTCAGGGTACCATAATGTTTGGGACACATGGCTTCACAGGTGTGTTTAATTGCCTCTTTAATGCAGGTATAAGAAAGCTCTCAGCACTTAAGTCTTTCCTCTTGTTTCTCAATCACATTTGGAAACAATTATTGCTGTTCATCAACATAAGGACCAAAGTTGTGCCAATGAAAGTCAAAGAAGCCATTATGAAACATAACTAACCGTAGGCTTACAAAATCATCTGTTTTGAACATAATTAAGAAGAAAGAGAGCACTGGTGAGGTTACTAATAGCAAAGGGACAGGCTGGCAAAGGAAGACATCCACAGCTGATTACAGAATTATCTCCATAATAAACAAAAATCCCCAAACACCTCTCCGACAGATCAGAAATACTCGTCAGGAGTCAGGTTTAGATTTGCAAATGACCACTGCCCACAGAAGCCTTCTCGAACAGAAATACTGAGACTACACTGCAAGATTCAAACCACTGGTTAGTCACAAAACAGGATGGCCAGGTTACAGTTTGCCAATAAGTACTTAAAAGAGCAACCACAGTTCTGGAAAAAGGTCTTGTGTACAGATAAGATGAAGATGATCTTATATCAGAGTGATGGCAAGCGCAAAGTATGGAGGAACTGCCAAAGATCCAAAGCTGTGAAACATCTGTGAAACACGGTGGTGGGGGTGTTAATCCCTGGGCATGTATGGCTGCCGAAGGTACTGGCTCATTAATCCTGATGATATAACTACAGATTGTAGTAGCAAAATGAATTCTGAAGTCTATAGACACCTATCCTATCTGCTCAATACTCATTGGCTGGTGGTTCACTCTGCAACAAGACAATGATCCCAAACATACTGCTAAAGCGACACAGGAGTTTTCAAAGCTAGAAAAGTATGGAGGACACTGTAGTTTTACCATATGTTTGAAAATACAACATAGATCATTATCCATGTTGTTTATTACATGCAGCCTTTCTTCTTATGAAGTGCCAATAATTCTGGAGCCCACTGTACCTAATCGAATGCTCAAAGTGATTGGCTGGCCAATGTCGTGGCAGCTTTTCATATGCAAATATGAATTTAAAGATTCCAGGCTAGTACACAATATTAAACATGTATAATAAACATGTAGCAGCAATGTACTATTCGTTCCAGGGTTTATTATCTGATATACTATGTGTTCATTTATTAATCAACAAAAATTTACTAATCAATTACTGAGTGGGCCGGTAACATATTTTACTTTATCACTATTGACAATTTTTCAATTGCTATTCTGTCAGGCTTCTGTATCTGCTCCTTCATTAACATTAGTTGGCACCATGCCTGTCTGTGGCACCAAGAGACTAGGGCTGTTTTTGAATATTTTTTGAATATATTGAGTATAGTTGTTGAGTATACGGGAGGAGAAGGTTGTTAATTAGTCAAAATGTTCTCTAAATCCTATTATATGCTGTACTTATTTCCAGGGTTTTGCTAAGTATGTTCAGGAAGTAACTTACCATTTTGCATAAAGCTTCCCTCAAGAGCAACAACACCAGAGCATAGCCATGCAAGGGTACAATATTTTAAGACACTTCCATGGTATGGCTAGAAAATAGAATCCCAGTGCATACTGAAAAATATGCACTAAACAGAAAACACCATGCTTAGTAGACAATACATATTCTGAGGACACAGCAGTTATGAGGCTTATTTGGACAAAGCCAATGTTATAGCTAAAGTGAGAGGGGGCTAATCCAAGCCACGGTGTTGCATTCTGTGCTACTGAAGCAAAAAATGTCCTCTTAATAAATGATTGATTTCTCTGAGTAAGAGTGTTACAGAAAGTTGATTAGCAGGGTTTCAAGGCAAAATTCCTGACTTACTGTCCCCTAGAGGCTGAAACCGTGCCTACTGTGGCAATATCACATGTACAGAACTCAAGTTTTCCAGCAGAAATGTGAAATGCTACACAAAACAGGAATATTTGGCCCGGGATAACCAATATGCAAATTCTAACAATGACAAAGTGCTTTAGCCTGGAATTTTCCTTTAATATAGATCCTGAACTACTTCTATCTGATACAGCTCCTGCATACATCTGACAGTTGCGTTCAATGGGGTAGAGCGTTCTAGTCATTCTGCTTCTGTGGTTCCAGAACGCCCGCCCCCTGCGCGTGCAACTTTGCTACGTTGTCTCCGGGCATTCACAGGACGGCACGGATCGTCATCCCAGCTGTGAAATAGCAGCACTTTATTTAAAAAACGAGGACCACAAACACTAAAGCGACAAAGGCACTGCTTCCTCTCACAGGGTGTTCTCCAGGTACACAATGCAGGGCTGCTACGACTACCCTACATATGGTTCCCAGCACACTCCGGTCTGTTTAAGACAGTCAAGGAGCCAGCCACAGCCGATCCTTTCTTCTCTTTTTCTCCCCCCCCCTTTTTATTTGTTATTACAAAAATCCCACCTCCCCATACGTGCCCTCCGCTCCCCTCCCTCCCCCGCGCCGTAGCTCCCTTCTTTAAAAAGAAACGGTGTGGGATTCGGGGGGCTGGAAATAACCTTCACGCAGCGTTCCCAGCTATCTCACACAGGCAGGCTGCCGCGGCGCTCGCTCTCTCACACACACACACACACACACACACACACACACACATCGCAGACGCACACACAAACACCAGAGCCCAGCTCCCCCGTCAACCTTCAGCATCTATGGCACTCACCACTCCATGGACCAGGAACTCAAACAGTTTGCTCTTGGTAGCCTTTCGGGCTCCCCCGGCTGTCTCCTCCGTAGCCATTCAGAAGCCCCCTTCCCCCCCTTCTCCGTCTGGCTCTTTCTTTTGTTTTCTCTCTTTTCCCAGTCTTTCTTCCCCTCACCCTGCTTTCAACTCCCCTCCCCTATTCCACTTTCCTTTTCTTTATGGCTACCTTTCAGAGCACTGTCCCTTACTCTCCCTCTCTTTTTCGGTTCCCCCCTCTCTCTCTCCCTCTCTCGGCCTCTCTCTCTCTCTCTTCCTCTCTCCTTCTCTGGTTTTCATGTGCAGCGCAGCCAAGTCCCTCTCTCTGGCTCTCACACTTTTTAGTTGAGCTGCCTTTCACAAGCCCCGTGGAGGGGAGGGCGGGGGTCTGACAGGGGGGTTCTGGCCGGCCCACCCTGGAGGCCCCCCACGCAGCTGTTGCATTCCATTGGTTGATAAGGGCAAGCGGTCTGACTGGCTGCTGCTCCCTGCTATTTGTGCGCTGGCTGGAGAAGTTTGCTTTATAGTTATCCATTCTCTTTGGCAGTCAGCACTGAGAAATGCAATAGGGCTACAAGCCGATCTAACAGAGACTGTTCATTCTCAAAAAGGGGTTCTGTGCCTTAAAGGGGCCATGCATTTTTACCAGCATGAGATTATCATGAAAGTATTTACAGTCTGCAACTGCTGTCACAGCTCGCTTTCATCACAAACATACTATTTTCACAGGCTTTAGTATTTTTTAATCAGCAATTTTAGAATACAATGTGAGGAAATGTCCAAGTGTAGACACTTGGAAGCCATAGAGCCAATTACCTGAGAAAAGAATAAAAAACTATCAAAGTTTCAAGCAGATTAACAAATTTGATACACAAGTAAAACTGCAGCTTATATGAATTTCTAAGGCTGTTAAAAAGGAAGTGATAACAGTGGCTCATACTGGGAAAAGAATCGCCTAAAGCAAGATGTCCACTCTACCAAGCAATTTTGTTTGCATGCACTACATGTAAAATGTGGCAAAGTGGCAAATAATGTAAATAACATATACATGCTGTTATTTACAAATAATATAAATAATACCAATATAATATTGCCCTATAAATCCTGAGTATCCTCTCATGTCACCTTCATTTGCTTCCCATATTTACTTCCCACATGAGCACTACGTTGTGTCAACATTGTGAAAATTCTCACTCTGCGAGAATGTTACATATTAGCTGAGTTTCCTCCTCAGGATACCAGTACGTACCCTAAATTAGCAGTATCCTGTGTTTCTAAACAGAGGATTAACTCCTTTCAACTCATTCTACTCCAGGAGGGCTTTCCACACCCCTCCCCTCAGGACAGGCGGCCCGGGGGGACGTGAGAGTGTGGGGAGGTTCCTGGCGGGGGGAGTGGAGTGGAGGGGGAACCTCTCCGTGAAACCCTCCACTTCCTCTATTTACATTTCTGGGTTAGTGCCGTCAGAACTAATCCATCAAGGCCAGAAGCTATTCTCCTATGGCTAAGGGGCGTAATTCACAGCATACTGACGACCTAATCTGAGTACTGCTTCACCAATCATTTTCTAGTACTATCTAAGCCCGATGCACCGGATTTCAAATGGATGTCTCGCGATGGGATTGTTTTGACTCCCTAGTTCTCTGGTTCTGGTCTGGACCTGCACATTTCATTGAACATCCACCCCACCCCCACAGTCTGACCCCATTGAGAAGGAAGGAAATCATATCCTCCCTCCTGCTGAATTGGAAGCTGAAATATTAATGGTCATATTGATTTGAATGACAATGACAGGGCTCCACAGTGGTGCTAGATCAAGCACAACAGCCCCTTGACTGGTGGATGTGGGGGGATCTCCTTGTTTGACTGCTCCCTACGATTTTAAGGAGGAGAATTAACAGCAACAGACGGTCGCATCCCATAAACTTAATTTAATGGGTCAGAGTGTTTGATGACCAGAGCAATGTTAAGCATTCAGTTGGGGCTTTTTACACAGCAACTGTAAAGGGGAGGAGAGGGTATGTGTGTGTGTGTGTGTGTGTGTGTGTGTGTGGGAGGGTAGATTCACAGGCAATATACTGCAGTATTCAAGACTGCACAATTGGACCTTCAGGTGAGTGACAAATGGGTTTCATGGATGCAGTAGCAACTGCCCTTATAAAGATACCAACTTTATCCAGGAGGACTATTTGACCCTCCTTGAAACAGTGATCTCAGCCTAAGTGCCCTGAGCTTCTGCCTCTTAAGTTGCTGAATGAATACACTCTCTCCCCATGACGAGCCCCACCAAAAGTGTGTTCATGAAGCACAAGCCACCATTTGAGAGTTCTTACTAAGTTTGACTAAATGCAAATGGTTTTCAAAACAATGCCTGCCTGATAAGCATTAGCATCATTCTGATGAGCAACTGTCATCATTTAGAGGGTCTAGCAATGTTGGGGTACATTGGCAATTCATTCTTGAGTCTCTGGTCTTAATCTCAAGAGCCTAAATCCTACTATGCTGAAACCTACACAACAAGGGTCAACAAGGCATTTCGTCGTGTAAAAAATCGAAATTCTAAATACTCAGGAGAATATTCATTATTCATAAAGTTATATTCATATATTTCGACTAGAAAGTTAATTGAGTACATATTTGAATGTTATATTTCTGTAATTGTTCATGTTGTTCTTCATGTATGGAAAATGTAGCTGAATATGCTTTGTCATAAAAATAATTGCTATCCTGCTTTAGCCAATGAGGATACCCCAATACAGTATACTGTCGTCACTGTCGCCTGTCATTTGCAATTACTCACAAGTAAATCCCCTCCAAACCCTAAAAAATAATGTTTATGGCTTTTTGCCCTGCAGTTGCAACAACAACAAGCCAACAACAGATGACAGTAACCTGTTTAAAATTATTTCGTCATTTGTCTACACCGGCTGACTTTTAATAAATACAAACAACAGTAGTTGGGGGGCGGCCCGTAGCATAGTGGTTAAGGTAAATGACTGGGACATGTAAGGTCGGTGGCTCTAATCCCGGTGTAGGCACAATAAGATCCGCACAGCCGTTGGGCCCTTGAGCAAGGCCCTTAACCCTGCATTTCTCCAGGGGAGGATTGTCCCCTGCGTAGTCTAATCAACTGTACATTGCTCTGGATAAGAGTGTCTGCCTAATGTAATAATGTAATAGTTATGTTGGTTGCCTTTCATGTAGTATTTGCTGAATGGGTGGTAGATTTAGGATGAATAAACTGTGATTATACCAACATGTCATTATGTGTTTGACTGTATTCGCAAGACAAATCCCCACATTATTAAGTACTGCACAGGGACCGTTTGTTGTACCTCTGCCAAGACTTCCAATATGGGAAAGTTCGGAGCTTTCTGTCATGGGATAATTATGACATTGAGCACTTCCGGAGTGATTCGCAGGGAAAAGAGATTTCCTTTTCACAGACAAATATTCCATTCTATATACGGACATTTCTAAACAGTGAAGTCACATTAAAACACCTTTGGCGGAGCTGTTATGTTGCAGAACTTTTGCAAACATTAATATCACTAATGAAAGTGATATGCATGCCTGAGTGTGATGCATGCGTGCGTATGCTTTGCCAAATCACTGGCGTTAAAGGATGGTTGGATAGTCCCAGAGCTTCGTGGCCTTTGAGTTATTACCCTGCAAGATCACTGAGGCTACACAGTGGTCTGAGAGGAGGAGTCTCAAAATGTTGTGACTGCCTGTGATAATGCAAGGTCGTTCTGTGCAATAAGAGAAGGGCCAATTCAAACCCAACAAGCTGGGTGAAAAAATGCACACAAACAAATACACCAGGGGTGTCCAATCTTATCCAGAACGGGCCGGTGTGTGTGCACGTTGTTTTTTTAGCACAGGACTAAGACAGCTGATTCTACTCATCAAGGTCTTGATTAAAGACCATGATTTGTTCATCAGTATAATGTGTTACTGCTGGGTTAAAACAAAAACCTGCACCCACACCGGCCCTTTTTAGGATAAGATTGGACACCTCTGAAATACACAGCGCCTGATGTCATTAATAATGAAAGGGTCAAAAAAGGATCATGCTAATTTGGAAAACAGGTTCTATATGATTGTTTTTTTTTTTTTACATAAATGTGTTTATGTTAATGCAATGCAATGTGGTACATTCTGATCTCTGCACTCACTCAAAAAGTGCCAACAGATGAATCAGTGCTGGTATTGTTACCCTTAAGGCTACGAGATGTATTTCTGGCTAAATTGTGCCGCCTGCTGGTGAGAGAAGGAAATATCAACTTCAGAGCTGCGGGCCTTGTCGGCAGACACACTCAGTGACCACCAGAGGTCCCCAGTAGTCATCTATGTTAAAGGGAAGGATGTTACTAAAGACAGGCAGATCTGTCCAATAAGACAGTCATGTCAAAACTGATGCTGTCCACAGTTGTGAAGTTCCTAAACATACCGCTAAATCCATATCCTAATCTACACCCTTATACTATCTTTAATATTTATGTGAACATGGTATAGCACTCCAAGTTGCTATTCATGTGCCTCACGTGATTTACAGGTGAAAACATTCATGTTTTTAAGAATTTGCACCATGCTAATACAGAAACATGAGCGATTTTGAACAGATATGTATGTTTTTTTAAGACATGTTTTCAATTTATTATGGGTTACTGAGTGTAGATTGATGGACATAAATGGCAATTTTATCCATTTAAAATAAAAACTACAACACAATAAAGTGTGCAAAAAGTGAAGGGGCCAGAATACTTTCTGTAGCCACTGTATCAGATAACGTAAGGAACACATGATAAATCTCTGTATAGATTATAAAATATTATGTGAGCAATGCATATGATAAATAGTTGATCTCTACATGTAAGAACCCATTTTCTTATATGGGTCTTATAAGCCATTATATTTTATCATCTTATGAGTTATTATTTTAAGGGTTTCATAATGTTTACACATGGTGTGCACAGAGCACAAAGATAACGCCAAATAGTTTTGTATGGCCTCATATGTCTTTACATAGCTCATGGTACATTTACATAAAACAGAAATGAACTCAATATCATGTCATTTTCATTGAGAACAAATTTGTTTTTCTGCAGAAGATTTGATTTCTTCACATATATGGATTTCATGTATATAAATAAGTGTAATGGCTTGTTGCATACAGAGTACATTTATCACATACAAATGTTTTTCATTGCATGTCATTTCTACTGTTTATATTTAAATATTGATATTATTATATTTATAAACTTTGTTGTGAATTTGCACAACATTTTAGGTATTTTTATCAATACTATGGCCAGACATGCAGAAATGTGGATGATCATGACTGGTGTGTTTTTTTGCATCATAGCTTGCTGCTATAATTGATGTTAAAAATTTGAATTTTATTTGGAATGTAGCTTTGAAAAAGACTAGAACAGTTGTTGTCACATGCATTGCACAGTTCAAAGCTTGAATAGCTGTCACACAAAGTCCCTGCTGCACTGTCAATGTGGTGTCCAAATATCATGCGTCAAAGTTATGTCCAGAAAGGTGAGCTTTACAATTACAATTGCAATTACAATTAAATGCACAGTGTAATTTCCAAATAAATTAGGTGTTTAATGATGTGATGGTAATCTCATTTTCCTATGATTTCCAGTGAAAAATGGGAAAGATATGATAATTATTGTACTGTTAAAGCTCAGCCATGATACTGTACATTATACTATACAGATACTGTTTGCAGACAAATCTAGTACCATAATTAGACCAATAGACTGGTGTTTCCATTTTTTAAAGGATTGCATGGCCAACTGTTCCTGTTATTGCAGAATCGCCCATATGTTGTGAGTTTAATGTCATATAGTTATATTATACTTTTTACATCACACATTACATTTATTTGATTTATATACACCCTTTTCAATTGTATTGCAGGCAGAAGAATTGAGCATTGTATTATATTGATTGTGTGTGTGGGTGTTGGGAATACACCATTTTCAGAGCATTGCTTCAAATGACTTTCTTGTGATCTGCGTATCAATTAGCCATTGCCTTATGCTAATTATTCAATTATGTTTAATTGCTTGAGAGAACAATCTGTTCTAATTAACAGCTGCTTCACATCCTGTGAGGCTGGAGCTACAACTATCGGACGGAACCCACCTACAGTAACGCCCATTAAACGGACGAATTGGGGGTACAATGTGTCACCATATGCGGTCCCCGGATTTGGATTATGAGCACATTCACGCTGAAGCCACACATCCTGCAATAAAATTGTATGCCATCGCTCTGGCCTCCCACAATTGGTCACTTCTGGGTGTGTTTGCGTTCTTCATATCAATAGCAGTGGCGTGCCTACAAATGTAGAAACAAATCTTCAATAACCTAAACGGATGATCACTCTCAACCTGTTTCCAATGCCTTTTTGCAATTAAATGACTGAATAACAAATGTCGACGAATATAGCGGCCCGTCAGTGTGTAATGTTCGCAGTCCGGCGAGTTCTGTGTATGTTCGGCAGTTCTGTATTTGCATAATAGTGATCTGCCCATGTAAATCAAGTCCTGCTCCGTTCAGCTGGTTCACAAAACTAGGATCAAACTTGGTGTTGCAGATGCAGTCCAAATATATGTAGGTTAGGGACTACAGACGGAAATCAGCTCATTTGCTAACTCATTTGCTAATTTACATTGATGTATATATATTAGGTATTTTTAGACATATTTTTTTGACTTCTACTGTTGTTCCACTTAGACTTATGATGCATTGTGGGTTTTTTTCCACCATTCTTTACAAACTCTAGAGACTAGTGCGCATGAAAATACCAGGAGATCAGCAGTTTCTGAGATACTCAAATGAATAAGTAGGTGTAATAAAGTGAAAATAATAAAGTGCTCGTTGATTAACTAAATTAAAGTACAATTGTAATGGCAATTTCATTTTATTGACAATAATTGTTAGGGCCAATAATTTTGGCACCTGTGATTTTCAGAAAAAATTTGATTGCTAAATGAAAAACATTGAAACATGAGAGTAAATGTTTTGAAATAAAAGTATATAATTTTCCCATATGCTTGAACGTAAACTAAATTATATTCAGCATTTTTTCTAAATTTTTATTAAAGGTGCCAACTGCCAATAATTCTGGAGCCCACTGTATGTGGAGAGACTAGATCAGCAAATAATTAAACCAAGTTATATTACAGCAGTGAAACTTCCACTTCATTCTGGTATGGGCTGATTTAGAATCAGCAAAATAGTGGCTCTTAACCTTTTTCAAGATCTGGAATCTTAACAGTATGAGAGATGTCAACATGAGGTTTGCTAAAAACAAAAACACATCCAGTGAGTGGCAGTTCTGCTGACAGAAACGCCTTGTTGATGAGAGAGGTAAACGGAGAATGGCCAGACTGGTTCGAGCGGACAGAATGGCTACAGTAACTCAGATAGCCACTCTGTACAATTGTGGGGAGCAGAAAAGCATCTCAGAATGCACAACGCGTTGAATCTATGATGAACGATAGTCTGTCTACTGACAACCCTGAAGTGTGCAACTGCAATCAACTGATGCCTGCATCGAGGTCTGCTTCTTTAGCCGTGCACAACTCCCAAATCTCTCTATATTAAATTGTTGCAACTTTAGGGAATCTCGGCCATATAGGGAAGTTCGATTCAGGCGCCAGTGCTTTTAGACATTACCACCTAGTGGTTGGGAGTAGTACTGTGTCCTTATTTTGGATATAATGGAGGGCAGCAGGTCTCATAATTGTGTGACCTGCTCTGTCCGGATGCATGTCGAGGACATGCATGACAGATGCTTGGGTTATAGCCATGGATTAAGGACTAAGGAGTGCATGCCATGCCTTAAGGGCTCCATGCGTGGAGGCTCATTGTAATTTCTTTGCTGAGAAATGTCCTTCCTCTCCTATCTCCGGATCATCGCAGGGTTAAAAGCATTAGGCCTTTAACCCACCCTGGGCTCCCCCAGGGTAGATCATGCCATCTTCCTGCCTGTAGGCAACCCTTGGTCATCCCTCTTCTCCCTGACTTTGAGGAGGTACTGTGTAAGGAGTTGTGGCTGGGGAAGCCATGCTCAAGTGATCTGCTCACTTGGATGCATGAGCTATGGCAGTCCAGACACAGCTGGCTAATACAGGCACTATCCTGTCACTGTACCAATGCCACTTACCATGTAGGCAACAGGATGAGTGGGACATGGATGTACTGGGGAGATATTCCAGCAGGTCTCAGCCTTCTCTCCATCCATCCTGAGGGATCATCTCTACTGCTACACTCGCAGGGCCACCGTGTGCAGGGCCACCTGTAATATATGCGGCACATCAGTGGCCTCCTGGCCTACTATATATCTTCCCTCTATTCTGCTTTCTCCTACCATGCAATACCATAGCCAGGGCATCCACGTTTTAATCTGTGGGGCAGCTAGGCCCTGGATTGTCCTATGCTGGAAGACCCATGTAGGGTCCCCTGTAGTATATTGAACGCACATGCCCGCAAACGGGGACAACTTCTTGCTTGCATTAAATCAGGATGTCTGGGAAGACCATTATCCAAGTGGAGAGTGTTAAGTCTGATTGCCAAGACAAGCCAGTTGACAGATTTAAACCAATGGCACTGGGCCACCCCTGTGGATATAGGTGCAGCTGCCCCTAAAGTGGTTTCTAGATTCTAATATTTTATTGTGGTCGCTGGCACCTCCTTGGATGATGCATGATACAGCCCCAGACTAGTGTGTAAACTGTCACTTAAGTCTTATGAATTTAAGCTTTGTTTTCCTGCCAAAATCAAAAATGTGATAAATTAATATCCAATTTCTGCATTCCGACGATCAAGAAATTACTACAAAAATTTAGAATAAACGCAAATCAGAAGGATTCTCAGTTCAGCTTTTTAACGCTTCACTGGAATCAACTACACAATGGAGATTAACATATTGTGCTTCAACAATCACTCCGAGGGTAGGAACAAGCCCCATTTAACAGTCTCAACCCCATATGGGAGACGATTGCATAGGGATTGTAGGAGTCCCCCCTGTTGGAACCCCCTGTCTTCCTCGCTGTACAAAACCAACTATACCAAATGGTAATGTCCCATTCAGTGGGAGAAAGGGGGGAAAAGATGGACTTCAAAGGGACAAGCAGCCAAAGGCAGCAGTAATCAGTCCTCTTCCCTGTGGGGGGAAGCAGAGCCTGGGCCTTGAATATGCCTTCCTCCTCAGCTGGAGCGGGGTCCTTCGTCTATGTGCAATTTTGCGTATACCCTCACTGTCTGTGATCAGGGTGCAGGTACTGTGTGTGCGTGTGTGTGTAACAGGATACTCTATTTGTATAGCAGGCAGAGGAATTGTGTATTGTAAAGTATGTGTGTGTATGTGTTTTGGGGAATACATCCTTTTCAGAGGCTTTCTTGTGATTTGTTTATCAATTAACCATTGCATTGTGCCAAGTATGTAATTAGTTTTAATTGCTTGAGAGAAAAATCTGTTCCGTCATGCACTTCAAAAAAGATTTTGCTGAATAATATCAGCCACACTATACAGACAACCAGTCTCTAATACACAGCAACAAGATTAACCATTTGGCACCATTTGTTTTAGATTAGGATTAAAGCTTCTGCAGCTACCAACACAGTTTCATCTGCAAAATCTAGTTCAGGATTCAATTTTCTTCGCATTTAAGTTGCATTTTCACTGTTTATAGGTCTCAGTTAAAACAGCCCTAGCCATACGTAAATATGGCTTTATAAGAGCAAGAAAAGCTAGGCTATATAACTGTTTACTGTAAATGGACATTTTAGCACAAGGCATAGGCCTTCATCACGTTAGCAGTGCTAATGGACATGTGGGCAGCCTTTAGCGTAGTGGTTAAGGTACATGACTGGGACCCACAAGGTCGGTGGTTCGATCCCCGGTGTAGCCGCACAGCCCTTGAGCAAGGCCCTTAACCCTGCATTGCTCCAGGGGAGGATTGTCTCCTGCTTAGTCTAATCAAGTGCACGTCGCTCTGGATAAGAGCATCTGCCAAATGGCATTAATGTAATGTAAATGTCAACGTTATATTCGTATTCATTACTGCCTGTGCCCCAGTCTCACCCAAGACTCCTCTTTCACAGAACTGCACTGGTGTCTCCTCGATTACATGATGCAGCATGATTCAGAGAAAAGGGAAGGCCATTTAAATGTCCCAATACCACACCACTTCCTGCTTCATTGAAATCACAAAACAAGATTTCAAGTAACACAAGTCCTGTGGACTATGAACAGAAGAGCCTCAGATCCATAGAACTGACAAATTAATTTGCCTGGCAGGTCGCTTCTCCTTAACAACAGTGCATCCATGAACACCGGTTGTAGGTTCTTGAGACTTTTAATAAAATTCACATTCATGAAATAATATCATATGTAACATGCATGTGTATGAGTTCATACATGCTTTAATGTGCAATTTTGAAATGATGAAATATACAAATAGTATGTGACTGTGATTATGTTATGAATTGCAAAACTGCATAATATAATGCATTTTAAAATGAAGGAAATAAAAGAAACAAAATCAAGATGGAAAAGAGGAACAGATATTTTTATATAAATAAAACATTTCCAGAGAGTGGACATTTTAATAAAATGTGCAAAAATCCAAAACACCACTGAAAGTACTGTAATGCAAAATGCATAATTCAGTGCAATGGAGCCCTTGAAACCACAGACGGCAGCACTGAGATTAATACTATAAAAGAAATGGTTGGGAAAGGAGGGCCAAATCTGTTTCTGGATCTCAGATCAATTGAAGTTTTTAAACAGCCCAAGAATTTACATAATCTGACATTTTGAACAGCAGCATATAAACAGCAGCTGTTCTTGTGCCTGTATACCGGTACTGTAGTGTAGTTATTGTGGTCAAATCTACAAGTAAATTGGTATTGGTCTATATGATTAATTAGCTGATTGAGCGACGGTAACTGGTGGCAGCAAAAACCTGCATGCCCACCGGACCTCCAGGCCCACCCTTGATTAAAGGCTCAAGCAATTTCCAGATATTCTGTGACCCCCATTAACTGAACATACATACACACTTGCAGCATGAGGGTGATCCATTCTATTGCTACGTTTCTCAGGTCATTAAATTAGCAGTTTCCTTTCAATTAAATGTTCATTGAAAAAAATGAGATACACTCAGTGACCACTTTATTAGGCACACCAGCACGTTCATGCAAATATCTAATAATGTGGCAGCAACTTAATGCACTTGCAGACAAGTTTCAGTTCTTCTGCAGACCAAACATGAGAATGGGAAAGAAATGTGATCTAAGTGCCTGTGACGAGGAATGATGGTTGCCACATAGAGTGGTTTGAATATCTCAGAAAGTGTGTGAAAATGATCTCCTGTTCCTTTTCACGGACCCACAAATCCCACAGAGCATGGCTGCATCCAAAACCTCAGAAATGCTTCCTTCTTCTCAGTATTTTCAGGCAGGAAGGCATGAAGTGCTGAGTGTCCCATTACAAAGTGTGCAAAAAATGATGCCTTCTAAGGTGCCTTCATTTTTACCAATTTTGAAGGCAGCATCGTAGGATATCCCATAATTCTTTGCGATTAGTCTCATGCTTCTTACTTCACAAAGAACGATAAAACAGTTTGTCCACAAGTGCAAGTACACAGCGAGCTCAATATTTTCTTTTTATTTTTGAAACAACATTTTAATTACTTAACACAGTGAAATAACATATTTCATGGTTTTAAGCCTCCGTGACCTTTCTATGAACTAGCCAGCTAAATTGCTTGTAATCATGCATGATATAATCACGATACCTTGACTTAGCCTGCAAAACCAAAGGCAGTTACCTCGACGCCTTGCTGTCTGGTTAGTCTTCTGCCTTCAAAGGCGTCTTCATGCCTTGGTAGCATGCGAATGAGACGCACTTTGAAGGCAGAAAGACATTAGAGTGAAAGCAATTCCTTCTGTATAATAGGAACAATTAAAGTTGCTTAGCTAGATCAGGGTTTATTTAGGCTAACTAGGCAATATGAAATGAATAGTCTTGATCATACATTTAAGTTATTTAAATTAGACAATATTCAAGTTGATATTGTATTGGGGGCAGCCAGTGTCTGAATTACCGTTAGCCTATGCTGATAGTAACATTTGCTAACGTTACTGCTGTGCTTAACGTTATGAATCCGAGCATCTGATTCACCTATGATCGTCTGTCGAATAGGAATCAACTGCATCTTTCCACTATCTCTGGTGGATATTGTGAATGCATTGTGAAGGGCTGGCCTATCGACAAAGAAAGAAAGTTAGGAAGGATGCAATTTGATGGCATTCAGGCAGATCATACCTTTCCAGTATGTACTTCCTAAGTGTGGCACGGTTCATGCTCCACAGAAATTCACAAACATCACACTGACCTAAATATAAGAAATGGGGGTGACTCATCATTAAACAAAACTATGCAAAAACGACCTACTGTTATGCATGACAGAGATAACGTTGTTTTAATGATAAAGTAATTAGACTTGCTCGTGAGGCCTAGTCCTACTGACCTACTTCATAGTTTTTTAACGGATATATAACATAAAAAGTAAGTGTTATTCAATCATGGTTTCATAATGAAATCAGTGCCTACCTGAGTGATATCATTCACCGTAACCGAACTATGGGCTGGGGATGCGGTGCTTTTCATGACAAGTTGTATTCGGAATGTCGGAAGAAGCTACGTTGATTGATTGATTGAGACAAAACCATTTGGAAGGGAGGGATGGAGAGAGGAGTACTTTTTAAATTGATAACATGTATTTTCTGATACTACTATACATTCCCCCTTTTATATTTGATAGAATTTCAATAAAAATTGGAGGGCCAAAGGGCAGGGGCTCAAGCCCCCCTTGGGCCCTATCAGTGCACGTGCCTGCAGATATTACATCCACATAAATATCTCCTGGATTAACCTCCTCACCATCAAATTAAAATCGCATTGTTGGACCTCACATTGAGAATTCCATGGGATAAAAGAGTGCTTGATTTGTATGTGTCTGTACTGTGTGGCTCTAATACCATTCCCCTGATGGCATAAGCCAAACACTGAATGGAACACATGGGAGATGTTACCAGACATCAGGTTTGTTTTTATAACTCCCACTGGGAAAGTGGTGTACACATATTTTCTGTGCATACGCCCCCTTTATAAATGAAGCCTACAAGAATACACTTTCAGCATTTTAAACTTTTCTTATTTCATTTGTAGTTATCAGTTAAACCAGTGGTTCCCAAACTCAGTCCAGGGGCTGTGTATGCTGGTATTCATTCCAACCACAATGGCATCTTAGAATTTTAAGTTTAGAGGACAGCCTGTAGCATAGTGGTTAAGGTATATGGTATATAAGGTTAAGGCCACTATAAGATCCGCCCAGTTGTTGGACCCTTGAGCAAGGTCCTTAATCCCACATCCTTCCAAGGGGGATTGTCTCCTGTTTAGTCTAATCAACCATAAGTCACCTTGGATAAAAGCATCAGTAACGTAATGATTAATTCAATGTGTTTTTAACCTTATTTTCTTATTTTCTTTATTTTCTGCAAAAATAAATATCATGCATCTCCAAAAGAGTTAACAGGAAAAAATCTTCTGTAATGTGGTCCATTTTGGATACATTTATATTAATTTTCATATGTGCAAGTCATTGCTGTACCAGCATGCAAATATGAACAAGGAAATAACTTATCTTACAAACCGTGGAATGTTATTGGGAATGTTGTTGTTGCAACACCCAGTAGCTGCACAATTATGCAATTATGCAAAATGTTCAGTGCAGGGTTCAAGCTACCCACAGTCCCATTACAGTCATTGGGCAACATCTATTTGTGGTTCCAACCTGTCGTATGAGTCATGTAAACCAAGTGCAACTCGCCTGATATGCATCACTTGGCTCAAACTACGTGTTGCAGATCAAATATGAATCAAGATTCAGCAACTACATTGCGTACTTCTCCTCCTCAAATGTTTTCAGGAACATATTTTAGTGGGCTATTTAGGTTCAACGGTCGACCATATTATTATGTTTTGCCAAAAACGAATAAACCGCATTCTACCCAATCAGGTATCAGAAGTTAGAATGTGGTGCATGGCAGCCACTGTTTGAAAGGTTAGATGACTGGTTCTCAAACATGACTCATATATTTTCTGGTAACCTGTAGCATCAAAAACTCAATGATATGAGCTGTGGTGGTGCAACAGGCTAAGATGCAGCAGACTTGCGTTTGCAGTTCACTGCAGTTGCACACCGGGGACCGGGGTTTGATTCCCGGTCCTGCCAAAAAGTTTGGCCGGCTCACGTGGAGCGGCATTAATTGGCTCGCCGCTCCAGAGGGAGGGTCTTGGCAGGGTTAGCTGATCTCCGCACAATAAGCGCCTTGGACGCCTTGGAACCATGGACAAGATTAGAGAGATGAGATGTCTTGAAGAAGGCGTGTTGCTCTTCCTCGGCCCGCCAGGGGACGGGGTGTGGACTAATCTCCTGGGATTTTCAGGCACACTAGTCAATAGAGATGCAAAGAATGGTGCAAAAAACAAACAAAAAAAATCCAGTGAGCAGCAGTTCTGCAGACAGAAATGCCTTGTTAATGAGATGTCAGGGGAGAATGGCCAGACTGATCAAAGCTGACAGGAAGGTGACAGTAACCCAAATAACCAACTAATGTACCATACATGGGAATAAACTGTTTCCTTTTTAAAGTGCTGACAACAAGAACTCATGAAAAGTAATACATCTTAATACATCAATCAATATAACAATTAAAGTGCTATAAAGAGGCACATTGTAAAATTAATGTTAAAAATAAATCAACAGCAAAGAAAATGACAAAAAATTACGAAAACCACAGTGAGAAACCTGAGGCAATGTAGCTGAACTGCTTCACTAAAAGCTAAACTGAGTGAGAACATTTAATAGGCCTCTCAGTGTAAGCAGCCAATAGACGGCTAAAAGGGCCACTAGGACACGTCTTGCCCAACCTGTGTGTGATGTCGTGGTGTAGGACATAAAGGTTGCTGAGCAGAGAGAAGGAGAGAGAGAGGGGAGAGAGGGGGGGCAGAAAAAGAACTGAATTGAAAAGGAGAGAGAAAGCTAAAACATCTGCATCTCTATGCTAAAGCCTGACGAGGGCTGGCATTCAGGCAGTGCCTCTTTGCGTTTGCTGTACTGTGACAAGCCTAATAGGAAACATACACTTATGCAGTTGGAAGGGAGTGGGGTACGCAGGGAGAGGCACACAGAACTAAGCTCCCTCTCTTCCATTTACTTTGATAGCCGCTAACCATTTACAAAACAAATGCATAACAATTTAACAAAAGCAAATCTCGCTTGGAGTTACTGCCACAGTCTACTCAGCTCGGCATGTTTCAGTGCAGTGGCATACAAGGCAAAGTGCTCCTCGGAGGGTACAGTCTACAAGCAGGGTGCTGGGACACTGTGAGAGACGTGTACACATTGTGTAGGAGGAACAGGAAAGAGTAGGCACCAAAATTATGCTACATTTATATTGTGCAAGCATAACTAACCATTGAAGTAACACACTTTTATATCTGAATAGTACACTGAAGTACAATAAACCGTGAGTCAGGATTAAATACTATATGTATGTATCATATTCTGTACTGCAAACAGTCTTATGCACAGCACATTGAGTTGCACCCGCTGTAGGAAATGTACTTTATAAATACAGTTTGAATGATTGATACCAGCTAAAATGGCAGTGTAATTCTAAAATTGACATCCTCTAAAATGACAATATTTTGGATTGCTCCTCATGAAAAGGGTTACACAGGATATTCAATATGAGGGCAATATACCAGTAGTTTATGTTGTTTAAACCTCAAATTAAGAGTAATGAATTCAATTCCATATTCCAAAACATTTAAGGAACATAAAACCATTTTGGAATATGCCTTGCAATCCTCAGAATGTGAGAACAAAGCATCTTTAAGTGGACCATTTACGGTTGAGCTTCTTGGCCAATTCCTGGTTTTATCCTGCTGCTGGTGAAAGGGAGCATTGTTGAGGTGACATCAGTCTCTCAATGAGTTTCCCGCTAGCTCTCCAGCTTTCCACAGACAGGAATCTTTCAGGGCAGAACCTACAAGGCATATCCTGTCTGTCGTAGCTTTAGCAACCAGCTTCTTTCATTTCTCATTTGTGGACAACTCTACAGCCAGAGGCTGTGTGATTACTGCTAGGGAAGTGCTATCCTGAATTTCGGATAAGCATCTCGTGGCTCTCCATTGTAACCGAGAGAAATCCCAATCCAGACTGGGCTCAACAAACATACACTCAGTGAGCACTTTATTAGGTATTTATTATATTTATTTTTCATTATTTTTTATTATTTTTTACTTCTATTACTGTAGCCTATCCACTTAGATTTAGTGTTCAGAGATGCTCTCCTGCATACCAGATCAGCAGTTTCTGAGATACTCAAACAATCCTTTCTGCCACCAACAATCATTCCACGGTCAAAGTCACTTAGATCACACTTTTCCCCATTCTGATGGTTGATGTGAACATTAACTGAAGCTACTGACCATTATCTACATGATTGTATGAATTGCATAGCTGCCACACGATTGGATGATTAGATTAGGTAGACCAGTACACCAGCTTGTTAATGCAAATATTCAATCAGCCAATCATGTGGAATTATTGTTGGTGCTAGGCAGGGTGGTTTGAATATCTCAGAAACTTCTGATCTCCTGGGATTTTCATGCTCAACAGTCTCTAGAGTTTGCAGAGAATGGTGCGAAAAATTCAAAACAAGTGAGCAGCAGTTCTGCAGACAGAAACGCCTTGTTAATGAGAGATGTCAGAGGAGAATGTCCAGACTGACATGAGTGATTTATGTTTTAAATCTTTTTCACTGAAAAAAATATCTTGCCCTCTCACTCTCTTTCTCTGAATTGTGACACTGTACATCACAACAGTTAAAAGTGCATAATTAAGTAATGCTGATCAGTACATCATTTTGTATTTTTCACACAGAACGGTTTCAGATCTTTTAGACGAAATGTAATATTAAAAAAGGTAACCTGAGAAAACACAAAACATAAATTGCTATTTACTTTCTTTGATAATGAAAAAAGTTAGAAACACCGAAATCACCCCAGTGAAAAAAGTAATTGGCTCCTTAATCTTAAAAAAACGGTTGCACCACCTTTAGCAGCAATAACTGCAAAGTCGAAGACTTCCTATAATTTGATATGCCTTTCACATCGCTCTGGAGGTATTTAGCCCACTTTTGTTTTTGCACTGAACTGCTTTAATTCGGACAAATGCAGAGGTTTGCTATGCCATAATCAAAGGAAACTCCAGAAGAGATGGGGAAACAAAGGTGGTGAAATATATAAGGGTTACAAAGCCACAGGTTTATGCAACTCTTGTGGAGAGGTCTATTCAAGTCCTGACTTGACTCGAACAGAGATTCTTCAGCAGAACCAATTTGTTTTTATTAACGCAATAGAGACAGTTACAATTCCTCAACCGCATTGTGAAAGACTGACATCATATTACAGGAAATAGGCTAAAGGTGCGTGAAACCAGTTTGAATTTCAAGGGACGACATGGATGTTTGACTTTTTTCATTAAAAATAATTCTATAAAATTTGATTTGTGTTTACTCAGGTTCCCTTTGCCCAATACTACATTTTGTCTAAACATCTGAAACCATTTAGAGTGAAAAATACGCAATAATAGAGGAATCAATAATCAGGGGCAATAATCAGGAAGGGGGCAAACACTTTTTCACTGTATAATCTGCTTGGCCCATGTAGGCATTTTCTTGCAGTCTGGAGTGGACGGCCACACACATCACAGAGAAAATGAACTGTTGGCTGAAGGACAGACTCCTGGGAGCTGTGTGAGGCCCACAGCTTGATCCTGGGCATTAGCCATTAAATAGGTCAGTCGCTAAGATCTCAGAACACCGAGGTGTGGCTCGTACAGGCAGAGCAGAGAAGGCCTTTCCTATAAAACACACCACTGTGAACAGGACACAATTACAATTCTACTCTCTTCAAGAAAATACAAATAAATTAAATATTACTGACCTACAACAATGCACTCAGCCAATAAACTATTGCCTGTTCCCTTCAAAAAGACTATTATTAAAATTTCAACAGACTTGAAACAATCTATTTTCAAATATTTATTTATAATGATTTTTTCTTTATTTATTGTTTTGGAACTTGCACTTCGGATAATGAGATTTCCCAATCCTCCATTACACACAAGAGACAAACAGAAATAAACACACAGAAATAAATTCATATATAAAATGTAAAGGCCAGCAAACACATTCAGAAAACCTACTTCTGTATAGACTTGTTCTATCTGAGGCCCCAACAGTTCCTGTAACAGCCAACAGACTGAAACAATGAGATGTATGTACACCTGAGTAGCTGTGCAACTAGTTCTAAAGAAGCCTTGATAAAAATATTTCATAAGCGGAGGAGTATAGCCAATAAAACTCTTTATTCAGCCTCTTAGTACAACTACCAAGATGCTTATCATGATTTTCACATTCAAGGTACACAGCGTACCTTGTGAACTGTATTATCAATTTCCTTCTTTGGGCTGTTATCACTTCAAGCTATTAAATGCTCTGAGTCATTTTTATGAATGAGGGAAACAAATTCCACTGATGTCCTGTTTGAGGCAAACTGTAAACTGGAACTACATGCAAGCCTAGTTCAAAGAGCAAAATCTCTAAAACATAGAATGTATGTCACCTGAACAAAGAGAGTCCCTTCTTTTTTCCACAAGCTCATGTCGTAAAATAAAATTAATTTGTGTGTCTTAAAAGGACACTGCCACCCTATTACATTACACTACATTTTATTTAGCAGACCCTTTTTTTGATCCAAAGAGATGTACACAGCGTTTATGAATGCCATGCACCAAACAGCCAAAAACGTCAGATATGGTATAATTCATATATGATTGGTTGCAAGGCCATTAACATATGTCCAGTACACAAGGTAGATAGGCCAAGTCTGTAACTACCATACCAAGACAACTACAACTTCAGGAACTGAAACAAATACAGATTCAAGTCCTAGATTAAGGTAGAAAATACAAGGGGCTAAAAAGAGATGAGTGAAAGACAAGTGACAATAGATTAGCGGACTCTCGCAAAGGTAAGGTAATGGGCAGCAAGTGAGTAGTTCTTATGGGGATGGGGAGGTCAGTCCACCTCTGGAGAGCTAGGCTGGAGAAGCTCCATAGTCGGAACAAGTAAGAGCCATTTACACGGCTTGCAGGATGAGCAAGTTGACCTGTGGCAGCAGAGTGGAGTTGAAGAGTTGATGCGTACAGATGAATTACGTCCTGTAAGTAGGGAGGGGCCGTCTTGCTGGCTGCAGCAAAGGCCAGAGTCAGAACTTAGAATCTGATCCTGCTAGCAACTGGTAACCAGTGGAGTAAGTTTTGCAGGGGTTGTGACATGTGAAAACTTCTATTGACCATAAATTGACAATAACAAATGAATAACCTTTTCTATCTATATCACGCCCTCCATATCACCATATCACCTCCATATACAGCAACACCAGTGTCTGTTGCTGTATATGGAGGTGATCTGTTTCTGCATAAATACTTCACCTGCAACTACACCATGTGTTCTGGAAGAATCCTTTCAAACTATCATCCCTTACCATACCTCCAAGACTGACTTCAGACCTCCATTGAGGAAAGACCAGAAAATTCCATATCAGACACTTGTCAACAGGAACACCAGACATGCATAAGAGCAACACAGAAACATATCTTTGAACTTCTATAGCGCTGGTCTGTTGATGTGAGTATCTCTGTGTGATGCCTTACTTCAGTCTTTCAGAAAAGCAACCTCAGTGATTCACCCACACACCAGATGGCCTTTTGAGATCTCATTCTTACTCAGTCCTGACCATTACATCATGTTATGTAACTGGCCCTGTGACACGACGAAGAATAATAGTTCAGTCTGCTCTCAGCCTCAGTGATGTTCATTAACTCAGACACATCATGAAACGATTCAGCAGCCCAACACGCATGTACCATGAACCGCTACAAGTGCATAACTTCAAGCGACTTGATTCAGCTATTGCAAACCCTCTGCCTGCTCATTAGTACAGTCAACAAGATATGAAAGCATCACTCATGAAAATAAAAGGATGCAAATTACATTTAGTGATAGAACTAGCATTTATTCGTCAAATCTAATTCATCAAAGGTTTGACATCCTTTTATCAGATTTTACTATATGACCACAATGCTGAGAGGCTAACAGTCAAAAGTATTAAATATCTCATTTACATTTTATCATACTGTTATGTCTGCCCTCTAGTAATTCTCACTTCAACACAATCAATTAACTTTTGTTTTAACTTTTCTTTCCCTTTATTTTCCCTTTCATAATATATTACATGGGCACACGGCAAGCAAAAGCAGTATAGTATAGATAAAATATAGATGTATCTTGTGTTTATATCATAAACAATCACAGTAATTTCTAAGGAGCTTTCTTGCTTTTAATATTTTATAATACATTATTCTAGCTAACCTGTTATGAATCGTAGCAAAAATATCACAAGACATGGAGGCTTTAAGATAGTGTATTATGCAGATTCTGCCAATCAGACTTGGGTCAACTACTTTCGAATTGAAAATACTTTTCTACAATTTACTGAGCTTGTCTGCTGTATTGGAAACTATGAATGCAAACCCCACATTCTGATCCTCTTGGTTGGCTCAATTGCTGCGGGCAATGTCAATCAAGCACAGAAAAGTAAAACTTTCTAGAACAAAGGACTGATTAGACAAAGATTAACCTCTAACAAAGTGAAGGAAAGGCCAAAGTGTGAAGAAAGAAGGGATCTGCTCATAATCCAAAACATGCAAGCTCATCTGTGAGGCATGGTGGAGAAAGTGTCATGGCTTGGGCTTGCATGGCTGCTTCTGGAGAGGGCTCACTAATCTTCATTGATGATGTAACTCATGATTGTAGCAGCAGGGTGAATTCAGAATTCTACAAAAACATTCTCTCTGCCAACTTACGGAGAAATGCGTCCAAACAATGACCCAAAACACACAGCCAACACAACAAAGCACTGCATCTGGGAGAAAAAGTAGGTTTTAGACTGGCCAAGTCAATCACCAGACCTTAACCCATTTGAGCATGCATTTCACCTCCTGAAGAGGAGATTGGGAAAGGGAAAAACTCCATGAAACAAACAAAAACTGAAAGAGGCTGTAGTAAAAGCCTGGAAAAGCATCACAAAAGAAGAATGCAGCAGGGATATGCTACCAAATATTAAGTGTACTTTCATTTACTTAAATACTCTCTGTTCCTTTACTTTTGGAGGGGACTGTATGGCTTGAACAACAACTGAATCTCCTGGCCATGTTTGCATTCCTTTACACATTTCATGTGCCTGGTGTGATATGTGTCTATTCATGCGACATGCTGCTACAGTAGCTTGCTTCCTTGGTGTGGGGTAGCTTGTCACGGTGTTGGCTAGCTAGTCATAAATAGAGCTCCTGTGGTACCAGGAAACTACCTCTCTACTGCCAAAAGTCCTGCAAAACTCCTGACCTGCAGAGTCAACACATGGACACTGGGAGCCCTGAGGTCTTGGGCAGACGTCCAAAGAAATTTGTAGATTTGGTCCCTGGGGAAGTGAAACATGCCAGGCTTCACGGTGCATGGATATGTGCACACACTCCTCAAAGGTAGAGGTGAAGTGTACAGGCCTACTGGCACACTAATCATTGTTTTAGCTACCAGCTAAGAAGTGACAGCAGGTGATCCCTTCAGCATTGGCCAGTATTCCACCCAGAAGGAGAACAGTCTAACAAAACCTACACAGAGGAATCCTATCTATCACACACTATACAATCTGTCCCTCAGCCTCTTAAGATGAACTCAAGGCTAGCAGCAGCAAATTAAAACTGCACTCACCTTTTAAACTTGCTAGCATAGTGGCATTACTCTCTACTGAACAGAAACAGAACCTAGAGCATTGCCTATGAAAATGTTTGACTCTCAGATGTGTGTGCATACTAATGTCAGGTTCTGGTCTGGGCTATCAATAGACATGAAAAATGAAAAAACACAGGACCCAATGTTTACTATAGCATGTCCCACAGAATTAAGGGGTAAATAAAGCTCTCATAATAAAAAAGTAACCCAAACGTTTTACTGAAGAACATGAATGTTGTATTTTGTCTGTGTATATGTGACAGCGCAGAAGCCAGCACATTCCGGTTGTGTTATTGCATGGAAATGAAATGTTTTTCTTTTGTCTGAATGGAAACGCAGCACTCGCAAAACTCTATAACATAGCCCTTTCTCTCCACACAACACTTTCTGAAAGATAGTATTCTGGCATTAATAAGAGGACCGTTTTCAACTTTTCTAAACGGCTATCTGAGATTCTTACATAGGATTTAAAACACGGCTCAAAACTGAAAACTAATATTGCTGAATAACTTTCATGAACACTACATGTACATGTTTCAATCATCACAATACTTTAATGCAAACATATGAGTTACAGTGGAACTGACATTTGTTTGCATATGTCAAGTTTAATCAACAGGTCCCATGACCAAGCCATTATAAAAGTGCAAATAAAAGTGTGCCCTTATACAAGCTGCTATGTGTATGTGCAGAAGGCAGGGCTGCTGTGCATTCCAGACATCCCTGCTTCTGTAAACACCACAGTCCTGCAGCACTCCATCTGTAAGCCATCAACAAAGCCTTTTTACCACTGGGTACTGTTGTGGAGGACCAAGCACTGATTACTTCAGTAGGAAATGGTCTTTGTATTGAGCAGATTAATAAATAATAAGACGTATTCTGTATCATGGATCACAAATCAAGCAGATCTGTCATACATTAATGTTAGATGTTCAGCAATTGATCCAGTAGTATGTTCTTCATAAACACAGAGTTGCAATGCTACTGGTTTTAAAACACACATTAAATGGAGTACTTTAGTTCAGAGGAACTTATCTCATAACCATATTTTTTTTTTTTACTTTTTTTTAAATATTTTGATATAAATCCAAAAATTTTAATTAACACCTGCGCACCTATTACAATATTTTTAAATAAAATACGAGGACCAATAAATTATTTTTCATGTGCAGTATGGAGATGTCAGTCGAAGTTTAACCAGAGACCACTTCTTCATAAAAAAACTGAACGGAGAAAGACTGCCAAATGGCTAGTGAACTCTCTTCTACTGCAGCAGGCAGCCTCATGGCTCATGTTTGGTCAGTGACAGGTTATTTTCAGTACCTTTACATTTTACGCAATATGAAATGATAGTTAAAAAGTGTGCACTACAAAGAAACCTTTCATCAGTACTCCAAACGCTCATCTGCACCAATCACCATCATTGGACAAGCCATCAAACAGCTGGAGCACTTCAAACCCTGCCATCACCCTGGACAATAAACTCTCCTCTGTCCAAAACACAATAGACATTCAAAAACACCATCTTGAAAGACAGTAAATCAGTAAAACTCAGCTCCCATCAAGCTCCTAGTGATTTACTGCCGTATCAATGATACTTCAGGCAGTACAGTTCAATCTGTTTTTTTCCCCTCATTACTCCATGTAGCCAACAAGAACATCTTCCTTGAAATCCATCACACAACCTCAAAAGCAATCTGACTACCTATGCAAAACTTCACTGATCTCCAAACAGTAACAATAAAATGAAACTTCTTCTGATCCAAACCATGCACTACACCACTACTTTGAACAGCTATTAATTTAATGACATATATTTTGTTAAAATGATTAACCGATTGCATTAAACTAAACAACTTAATTTGAATACAAACATGGCATGAAACCCCTGTCTGTGAACATTAAACTGTATCTCTATGCCTGGTACAAACCTTTCTTAGAAACTCTCACCTCAATAAACATAGCAAAGGATGGTATGCTAGCTTTGAGAGGAACACAAGTTGACACTGTCAAAACAACAAGCAAGTTCTGATAAGAAAGACTACAGATAATTATCTTTTCAAATTTGTGTCAGAAATGCACAATAAATGTCTGAGCTAATATAGACATCAGCGGTCATTAAGGTATTGGAATTCAGACTAGAAATTGAATAAATAGAATAAGAAATAAAATAGTGAATTATAAACACAATGTACAACAGAAAAGGTCCACATAGCTAGTTTATCCCTTTTCTCATTCTCAACACAAATACATTTTGCCCGTGCTATCTGTCTCAATGTGATATTTTTCCACTTTACACACTGTTGTTGCCTTTGCAACACAAAAATACTGTCATCTATTAATGTCTCTCTTACACACACAAATACAAAAAATAATCATGAATCTCTGCACAGTCTAATGAAAAATGGAGGTAGTGTTCAACACAGAATAATGCTACTGCAACAAAGAAATGTCTAGTTGGACTTGTTTTGGGGAATACAAATTAACATAAGAGAAATGCATACTCAGTCATTCTTAGTTTCATTGGTGGTGGTAGTGATATGTTGGTAGTGGTGGTGTGTGTGTGTTGGGGGGGGTGGGCAAAGGAGTCAGAAGGGCCCGGGGCAGTGAGATGCTGTCTACATTGCAGTATATTCCACCCATTACTCTTCAAGTGTCTGCTTCTCAACAGTCAAGGTTAACAAGCCCCCTTGTCTGCAGCGTTACAGAGAACACAGCCAGGGTGGAGAGAGGGGGGGGAGGAGGGGGCGTCTGGGGGTTAAGAGGAAAGAGGTGGGTGACGGCAGTAACGTTACTGTAAAATGTGTACTTATCCAACAGAGCCCAATGAATTATTATATTTTATATTAGTTAAGACCTTTAAACATTGAATATTTCACTTTTATTGTCGAAGCACGTTTACATAAATGTATACTGTACATTATATGTACTCTGTAAGTTATCATTTGTTTTTCCGTTACATAGCCTAGCTTATTCTAGAGATAAACTAGACCCTGACGGAAAACTCCCCTTCCTACTATTCTGGCTGGCAGTCAGCCGAGCGATACCCAGGTGGGCTGGGCTGCGCAGCATGGACTTCTAATGGTGGACAGATCAATTTGCTTTACAGAGAAGAAAATTATATTAACGGGCAAAAGGCTGTACAAGCTAAGAATGTTGTGTCGCCGCAAAACTCCTACCTTTCTTTCCATGGCTGCAATGCAGTCTCCTGTATCGAGGCTATTGCTAAATAAATACTGTAATAATATAGTCTCTGTCCGGAGCTCTAGTTCTGAACTTCCCCACGGTTCCAGACTGTGACTCTCTCACACTCCCCCCGGGTAGATGGATGGCTGGTGGCTCGGAAGGGGCTGAGTCTCGAGGATGGAGCCGGGTTTGTTGAAGCTTAGTGCGGCTGAGACAGGGGCGCAGGCGCGGGCGCTGCTGGCCAGAGGATCGAATGAAAAAGAGGTTTAGGAGGGAGCGTCGTCAAATTACCCGATATAATTATAATAAAAATACCCCAGGAATGGTGTTTGAGGGGAGACATTACGGCTGAATTTATTATACCGCCAATGAAACGAAATCAAATGAGACTTGCGCTCTCAACAGCGCTTCTCGGCAAAGAATAATTAAAGAACCATTTGGGGTTGTGTAAAGAGCATCTGGAAGAAACAGTTTCATGAGGTCTGCAGCCTGGCCTTCATTCACCACCCTTTTCGTTGTAGAGTGAAATGATTTGATAGCCTTGTCCTGTCATCTGATCCGAGAAAAAGCTAGTATTAAAACTGACCTATTTTTTTGAGTACATAATGTGTTTTGACAAGGGATGTTCTGGTTTGGGCAAAGCACAAATAATTAGTTTTTTATGAATATTTGTTCCTTCTGAATTTATTCAATATGATTTGTATTCAGAGGCATATCCATATAGCTTCAGTCAACTGAAAATAGCCCAACTTGTAGTGATGCGCGGCCGCGGGTCAACCTAAAACCTACGGGTTCAGGTCAAGTGAAAGGAAAATGAGCTTGGGTTGGGATAGAATGGTAAAGCTTGTTCTATTTTCGATTGCAGCCTATCAGCCAACCTAAGCAAAACTTGCTGCCTGTCACATACCAGCACTATAAATAAGGCTACATTCATTCATTCATTCATTCATTCATTCATTCATTATCCTAACCTGCTTATCCTGAACAGGGTCGCAGGGGGGCTGGGGGGCTGGAGCCTATCCCAGCATTCATAGGGTGAAAGGCAGGAATACACCCTGGACAGGTCGCCAGTCCATTGCAGGGCACACACACACACACCATTCACTCACACACTCATACCTATGGGCAATTTAGACTCTCCAATCAGCCTAACCTGCATGTCTTTGGACTGTGGGAGGAAACCGGGGTACCTGGAGGAAACCCACGCAAACACGGGGAGAACATGCAAACTCCACACAGAGAGGCCCCGGCTGACGGGGATTCTAACCCAGGACCTCCTTGCTGTGAGGCGGCTGTGAGGCGGCAGTGCTACCCACTGCGCCATCCGTGCCACCTCAATAAGGCTACATGATAATGTAATTCAAATGTAATGTTAATGTATATTGAAACTCCAAATCTAACTAACGGGTCAGTTTTCTCAAATATATAGCCTACTGCACTTGCCTACTGTAGACATATCTGAAACAAAAACAAATCTATTAGCCTACATGGTATGAATACCCTATCTACCTACTGTTGTACGCTTGGCTGGCTAATTGGCATTGTCATAAATCTGTTGTTCTAGAATCTTTGTAACTCAAAAGGAGGACCTCCTTGCATTCTGGAAGAGGCACCAATATACCATTGGCGCTGCAAGTGAGCACGGCAAGTGAGCATGGCAATAGCTTAAACCAGTGTTTCTCAATTTCAGTTCTTGGGAAAAGGTTTTTGGGAATTCACAGACATGATGTTTTTGGTGATTGCTTGGTTCAGTTATGAAATCAAGTGTGTGAGTTCCTGGTTACAACAAAAACCTGGGTCCTGAGGACTGGAGTTGAGAAACACTGGCCTAAACCCTGGCACTCTCAACACTATTACTTTTCATCCAGTGATGACACTTTCGCCTGAGAAGGCATTTATTTGCTATTTATTTCGATTTCATGAGGTCTCCAACACATAATAAATGAGAATTTGAAACCTAATTCATTATGACTGGGGAAAAAAAAATACCAGAATTAATTTAGTGAAATTGTCAAGACAAGGAATTTGTTGCGAAATGGTTTCTACATTTTTAATGTTAACCATTTCCAGTTTTAAAACATTTGGCACGTCATGACAATCCTAACCAGTGTAGTGAAGTAGCGCAGCTGTCTGGCAAAGTACTGCTCTCTTCATCACCGCAAATTTCACTGTATATACACTCAGTGTGCACTGAGGTATACCTGTACACCAGCTTGTTAATGCAAATGTTTAATCAGCCAATCATGTGCCGGCAACCAAATGCATAAAAGCATGCAGTTTAGTCTGGGCCACTCAAGGACAGTCAGAAACTGGTCACAAAGCCACTCCATCTTGGCTGTATGCTTTGGGTCATTGTCATGCTGGAAGGTGAACCATCGCCCCAGTCTGAGGTCAGGTGCACTCAGGTCAGGTTTTGTTCAAGGACCTCTCTGTATTTGGCTGCATTCATCCTTCCCTCAATTCTGACCAGTCTCCCTGTCCCTGCCTCTGTGAAGCACCCCTATAGCATGATGCTAACACCACCACGCTTTACTGTAGGGGTGGTATTAGCCAGGTGGTGGCAGTGCCTGGTGTTTGCCAGACATAGTGCTTGGAGTTCTGCCTAAAGAGTTACATTTTTTCAGACCAGAGAATCATTTTCCTCTGACCCTGATTTCTCAGCATAATCAAAGTAAGTCTGCTGCTTGTGCCATTGTAATACGTATAGCTATGTAAACATGAGCTTCCACAATACAACAAAAAGGAAACAACATCTATACGATGCCTACAGCTAATATAATAAATATCAAACAAAAAGTTCGTAGATTTGTGTTTGGTAGATTATTTCTCTGTTGTAACAATGCTTCTTGGCAATACATTTTATACTGTTGGAAAGCCTGTTTATTTCCCTTTTAAATGGTGTCCCATTTGTAAGGTACATGCATTTGTGGGATGAGCAGCACAGCTGAGTATGTGGGTAGCGCTCATGTAAAATTTGTCAAATCTTCTCTGCCAATGCCAAACAGCTTATTCTGCTGTTGCTATTGACTCTTGTTTGGTGTTGTATGGTGGATTGGATGATTGAAGTCTATCAGTAACAAGGAAGAAACAAGACATATTCGCAATTTTTAACAAACAGTCAGGAACCTTGGTAGCATGTGGAAGAACTTTGGGAAGAATTGGGGTTTGTTTTGCTAGTAGGGCTGATCTGACACAAATGTCAGGGCCAATTTTTGATCCCAGTCTGTGACTGATGATAATAAGTTTGAAATAGTGAAGAATGACCAATCAAAGGAAATTGAATTGGCTTGACTAGAAGATATTATCACTAACAATTTTTAACATTTTTTTTACATTTTAGTCATTTGGCAGACGCTTTTAATCCAAAGCGACTTACAAGTGCATAGGTTCTACCACAAGTCAAAGCATCACATCCAGAACTAGGAAAATACACCTGGACTGCTGTTCTAAACATATAGTCGTCATCATAAGTGCAATTATTTTTTTTATTTTTTTTTTGGTGGGGGGTTAGACAGGGATAGGGGTATCAGAAGGGGGGGGCGGGGTAAATCAGGAGGGAGGACTAAGGTAGAGTTTGAAGAGGTGTGTTTTGAGTCTGCGTCGAAATAGGGGGAGGGATTCTGCTGTCCTGACAGTGGTAGGCAAGTCATTCCACCACTGAGGAACCAGAACGGAAAACAGGCGTGAACGTGCAGCTCGACCGCCAGGTGCCCGTAGAGAGGGAACCGTAAGGCGACCAGAGCTGGCAGACCGGAGTGGTCTAGCTGGGGAGTAGGGACTATTATAGTTCTAGTCATATTTTCGGTTGGCGGATCGCCGGGGAGTTTTGTGCCCTTTTTCTGTTATTTTCCTCACTTATTTTAGTGGTTATCCAACTTATCGTTGGTAACTTTGTGATCCCTTCCCGGTCGCTCTTGGTCTCCCGCCTCTGCTCCCTCACAGCCCCTGGTTGAGAGTTCATATCACAGTAGACAGGAAATGGGTTCTGTTCCTGCCCAGGTCCATCAGGCTCAATAAAGTATGTTCCAGACTCAAGCATTCCAGAGTACAGCACACATGCACACACACGCATACAAACATGCTCACACACGCATGGCTGCAGCTGTGGTGTTACACCAGGGCTGCCCAATCCAGTTCCTGGAGATCTGTCATCGTCTATGTTTTCACGTCAACCCTAATGTGACACACATGATTCTACTAATTAGGAGCTCAACAAGCTGGTGAATATGATGTGCTTTATTAGGGTTAAATTGCTTTATTAGGGTTTATTAGTAGAATCAGGTGTGTCACATTAGGGTTGAAGTGAAAACATAGAGGATGATCTCCAGGAACTGGATTGGGCAACCGTGTGTTACACCATATCCATGTGACAGTTCTGGGAAGACCACCATTGAGCAAATAATCCTACTAATTTCCAAATGAAAAGCGACTGCAAAATATACCCTGGTTTATACACAAAACATAGCAAATTTGACACTAATCAAAGTGAGGTGTGTTATTGAAATAAATGGCCTACAGGGCTGCCAGCTCTCAAGCTTCTGTCATGAGATATAGGCTATCATGCTCTCACACTACCCAAGCACATATAAAAATGTAATTACAAATAAAAAGCCCAAACTAGAAAGAAAGCCACTCCCTCATTAAACAACTTATCTAGATCATTCATTCATTCATTCATTATCCTAACCCGCTTATCCTGAACAGGGTCGCAGGGGGGCTGGAGCCTATCCCAGCATACATTGGCAGGAATACACCCTGGACAGGTCGCCAGTCCATTGCAGGGCACACACACCATTCACTCACACATTCACACCTATGAGCAATTTAGACTCTCCAATCATTCTAACCTGCATGTCTTTGGACTGTGGGAGGAAACCGGAGTACCCGGAGGAAACCCAAACAAACACGGGGAGAACATGCAAACTCCACACAGAGGCCCCGGCCGACGGGGATTCAAACTCAGGACCTCCTTGCTGTGAGGTGGCAGTGCTACCCACTGCACCATCTGTGCTGCCTTATCTAGATCATCTATCAGTTTAAGATTTAAAGCCAGATACTGCCATCAGGACTGGAGGCTATATTTTCCCACTACCAAAAACAACGTCTTCCAATATTTATGCCTGGCTTGGATGTCATACGTCGGTCTCAGAAGTCGTGTTGTCATTCCCTTTGGGTTCATTAGCATTATAGAGAATTCCAGACAAAAAAATGTGATTTGGGTCATTGTGTTAGGATTCGTGTTTTTTATGTATTGTATTCTGTATTCCCAGACCTGACAGATTATTATGTGTTTGTACCATACCTTCCAGCATTTCCTGATTGATACCTGTTACGACCTATTTCGCCCCTGACCTCCCAGTTTTGTTTATCCCGTTTATCTGATTTTGAAATGTAGCTTTTCGACCCTTTTCTGTACCTCGACTTTTGTTTCTGGATTTTGTCTTTGTCTGATTAGCCCGTTTGTTTTCGACCCTCCGCCTGTGACCTCGACTACTCTTTGGATTACCTCTGATACATCTGTTTGCTGGAATTCCGACCCATTGCCTGAACTTTCAACTACGGACTGCCTGATTTTTGTTGCGTCTGTTTACTGGCTTTTGACCCTGGCCTGTTTAACCTGTTACCAGAAAATAAAGACTTCCCATCTTGGTCTCGCATCTGGATCCCCTGTTCTGAGTGCCTGATACATTGTCTTGCTGCATGAGGAAGTTCCTCCCAATTAGTTTGGAAACATTTCTTCCTAAGTTGGCAGACTTCTGAATTCATCCTGCTGCTACCATCACAAGTTACATAATCAATAAATATTATTGTGCCCACTCCAGAAGCTGCCATGACACTTGCTCTACCATGCACAGATGAGCTTGCATGTTTTAGATCATGAGCAGATCCCTTCTTTCACTTCACTTTGGTAGAGGTTAAACTTGGTCTCGTCAGTCCATACTTTGTTCCAGAACTTTTGTGGCTCATCTCTGTAAATTCTAATTGTAATCTTGCCTTCCAATTCTTTCGAGTGATGAGTGGTTTGCATCTTGTGGTATAGCCTTTATATTGCTGTCTAATTTGAATGGTTGATTGAGATACCTTTACCCCTGTCCTGTAGAGATTGTTTGTGATGTCACTGACTGATGTTTTGGGATTTTTCTTCACAGCTCTCACAATTTCTGTGATCAACTGTTGTTGTTTTCCTTGGTTGACCAGTTTAATGTCTGTTGCTTTTTCTTTCTCTGTTGTTCTTTCTCAGGACATTCCAAGTTGTTGTACAAGCTATCCTCAATGCTTGTGCAATGGATTTGTTATGTTCCTGTGTTCTGTGTGTTAGTGTATCATTGTTTAGTATTATTTATTCTTGTAATTTATAATTTTTCATATTTCATGTCTGGTTCTGTTTATTTTCATTAGTCCTTGCACTCGTCCTCCCCTGTTATGTCTGCGTCTGAATGTTTTCCAGTCGAGTCACTCCCCTGTCTGCGTGCCCCACTATTCGGGTGGTTACGGTAGTTTTCGGGGTTCAAAATTTTTTCTAAACTCGCGATTCTTACTTCCTGCTTTTTCTTGATAGTTAAATGTTGTAAAGCACTTCTTACTAACCACTACTAATCTAGGTTTTGTACAGTACTAATCCGATTAATACACTTACTATCTGTCTAACTAACTAACAATCACTTTTATTGGGTAGTTTAGAAATATTCACGTTACTAACTCACTAACGCATCTCTTAGCATTTCTGCGCTGTTCTATAACTCCGCCTTCCTATGCTATCCCTTATTACTCGTTTGTTTCAGCGAAGTGTTCGCACCTGTCTCTTAACTATCACTATGTCTTCAATCTATGCATTGTCTACTCTCTAGTCCAGAGCCGTTTGTTTTACATGTGTGTCTTTGTGAATCCAGTCCGCGTTTTTGTTTTCCCCCTCGTTATTTTCCCATTACCCTTTCATGTGTCTCACCTTATGTTTATTTGTTAGACCGCCCTCACTCCCATGCCCCGCCTAGTTTGTCTCATTCCCCTTTCATGTGTCTCACCTGATGTTTATTTGTTAGACCGCCCTCACTCCCATGCCCCGCCTAGTTTGTCTCATTCCCCTGTGTATTTATACCTGTCCTTTTCAGTTGCACGCGGCTAGTTTGTCTTGTCCTGTTCCTGTTCCCCAGCCCTTGATTCCTTCCCCAAGTTCTAGCCCCTTGCCCTTGCCCTTGCCCTTGCCCTTGCCATTGCCATTGCCCTTGCCATTGCCATTGCCCTTGCCCTTGCCCTTGCCCTTGCCCTTGAGTCCTTGCCTATCTGGTTTTCCTGTTTTGACCCCTGCCTGCTTCCCTGGACTATTCTTTGTGTTTTGTGGAATTCTGTACCTCTGCCTGTTTGGACTGACCCCCTGGATTTTGACCTTGGCTTGTTTTGTGACTACGCTCTGTCTGCCCCATCACCTGTGAATAAACTTGAAATTTTCCACACCCCTGTGTCTGCTTCTGGTTCCTCTGTCCCCCCCGCCGTAACAGGATTTCCCCTAATTAAGCTTCAAAATGGCTTGCTTTTCTCCCAAAGACAGGTCTCAAGTCTTCATATTGGCTTATCTTTTCCAACACTAAAACCAACAGTAGACATTAAGAACAACTCATTGTTCAAGCAATCTGTCAAACAGGACACATCTGGGCAACAAGAAACACCTGTCAGTCACATGTTCCAATACTTTTGCTCACCTAAAAATTGGGTGGTCTGATACAAAAGCTGATATGTTCTAATTTGTTTAATAAATTTAGATAAAAATAAAAGCTACAAATCAGATTTGTCATCTCATGTACATCATTTGACCTCAAACTGAAATGTCTTCAGTTTATAGCAAAACCAAAGTAATTGCCCTTGCTGTGTCAATACTTTTGGAGGGGTCTTTATGTGAATTCTGACTACATAGACGTAATGTTTCTCTAGTTCAATAAAAAGCTGGTTAGAACTGGCCTATTTTGCAGGAAGGTGTTAATTTTACACAGCTCAAAACGTAAAATGGTAAAACAATAAAACACGCATGCATGTAAACACCATGCAATGAAAGCTGACTCTACTTATATTCGTCTTTGTATCACAAATCTAAATGCCTGAAGGACCGTCTTTAAAGCCCCAAACTAAAAATGAACATCATGAGATTAATATCAGTATTGTATTTTCATACTGAAAAAGACTGGGTATGCATATACTGTGGGCTCCAGAATTATTGACACCCCTGATGAATCTTCACAAAAAGTGCTGTAAACTAAAAAATTATACAGTTATTGACAAGCTTATTTTCCCACATTTAAATATAAAATTTACCTTCACGTGTGTTTTATTCACATACATGAGTGTATGTACAAAAAAAGCTGTCCAAAAAGGATTACTCACCCTAATGCTTTGAAACCAACCTGCATCACATTTAAAATGGAACTTTATTTCAAAATTAGGTTTTAGCTCCATTAGCTCCATTAGCCAGTACAATTTATCTATAGCAAGTCCAAATGCATGTCTGTATATTAATTCTGCTATGTGAACAGCAGAGGGCAGAACTGGAGAATCAGTCTTAATATTAGTTATTATCAGTGACGTGCGGTGAGGTCGGTGACTGGGTAGGCAAGCGATATTCTTAAACGAAATTCTCAAAGATATTAGGCCTAGTTAGACTTTTTAAAATTAGGGGAGTCTCCGTCTCGCCTTTGCATAACAATAGCTCCGTTTGTTTGTATTTTTAGATAGCCACGGCTGGCACAAGCGGGCGAGTGACGCCAGTCGCGGTTTGTTTCTAGCTTGATTCTTGTTTCTTTTCTCTTTTGTTCCTTTCATTAATTTGTCTTTTACCCTGGTTACATCATGCTGTTTAACTGTAAAACCACTTATCCGTGATAAGCCTGACGAGTTAATAGTTGCCAACCTAGTTAAGACCCATTTATGCTCTACGTTAAATACGCATACGGATCCGGACCCGGACGGAGCGTTCTGTCCGTACTCTGCGTTCATTACGTGCGTACTTGTGCACATTTTTTCAAAGCTTACGGATACGGAGGAAACGGAGCAGAGAGACACGAAGACGACTTTGAAAAAATGGCAATAATATGGGAAATAATTATGTTGCGATGTATTTAATGCTGTCTCCGCTTTTGCCTATTTTAAGGTACATTATTGACTGGTGTTAAATAAAGCGGTCTGCTGGCCCGTTGGCTCTCCTTCCTGCCTCGTCTGTCTCTGTCTCCCGCGGACCCGGAAGTAGCGAGCCTGGCTGCTACAGTCTGTTATATTACGAAAATAGTTCACTGAAATGTGTTTCTGAAAACATTTGAAGCAAGAAATAAGCCATACAGTTGCTGAATCTGTCTTAATTTTAGATCGACAACAGTTCGTTTAAAAGTAGCCGGCTCCTACCCAGACTTCGTCTCTCTCCCTTGAGAACCCACTCTCTTCTTTCATACCACTCCTGATGGAAGGAGCGCACAATTTTCTGTCCCTTGCGTTGATGAAGTTTGGGAAGTGCTGGTGTTGGTCTGCCTTTTTTAATTAAATCCAACTTTTGTTGGAAATCCAACTTACTAAAGTTGTGAAATTGTTGCATCGACATGTTTCTGACTGTGTTGTAGGTTCTAAGCACCTTGTGGTTTCAAGATACATATGATATGACACAGGTGACACGTCATCCAGGGTAGGCTTGCCTACCCTGGCTACTGTAAAACACGCAAACCAGGCAATACGCATGCGCGGATTCTGAAGTCTCCTGAATGAATGAATCCTCAGCAGGGTCGGCAGAAGAGCTCTTGCCTACCCTACCATTGAAAGTAATGAGAGGCGGGGACGCGCGTGTTCCACTGAGAGTAACGAGAGGCGGGGACGCGCGTCTTCCACTACAATGAAACGAGTGCTGCAGCATATCCTGTACAGCCTAGCGCCTCACAACATATTTTAACGCCGTTTTAGACATTTTGGGAATTTTAAGCAAAAAGAACAGGACCAATAAAACACATGAAATATTAGAAAAACTATTTACATTTACATGTAAAACATTTATTTTTATTTTTGTTTTGTTTAGTAATTTTGATTGGATTATCACAGGGTAGGCACTGCCTACCCTGCCTACCCTGATCGCACGTCCATGGTTATTATGTTTCGGAGCTGTTGAGTCTTCTGGGTATATCGCATAAAGCTTTACCAAAGCAAATATTATTGAGGGCACTGTATTTTACATCTCAACCACCATCTCCTCCTCCTCCATCTGACTAGAAAAACCACATTCCAAAGACTGTCTTGCCTCTACTGTGTGTACGTAGGTGTTTCAGTGGACTTATGCAATGCACTAAAACAATGCACATGGAACTTTCACTGTTGAAAAAGAAGGGAACTATGTCCAAACCCACTATGTACTTAAAAACCCCTTCTCAGTATATCATGTACTGTAAATCCCAAAAACTAAAAGACAGACAAAGCCAAAAGAAGGGTACACAAGTGCATATAATTTTAATATCCACCACAAACCATTTTTTAATGTTAGGATTTAAAAAATAATTTGTTAATGGTGTTGGGACTTTGTTGTTTGATGTTTGTAATGAAATTACAAATCTTTCACAAAGATTTATTCTGTTATTTCAGTACACTGAAATCTATTTCTGAAGAACCAGCGGAGGAGGAACTTCCACAGAAATGTCAACACAGGTTTTCATATGGCATGCAAAAGGAGTTTTTATATTCTGAGAATACAGCAACAGGGCAAGTCAGAACGATTAATCACTGATGGAACTGATATCACTTCCTTGGGTGTGGAATCCTGTGCGTGGTTTGATGTGTTGTGTGTTCAGAGAAACAATATAAAAGGAGTCAGTGGTGCATGTTTCTCAGTTGAGAAGTCAACTATAGTGAGAAGAAATGGCAAGATATATTGTCAAAGTTGAACCAAGACCAACAGACAGAGTTTACATCAAATTTCCAGATAGCCAGGAAAAAGAAGAATATCTCATTCAAGATGACACTGTAAGTAAATTTGAAGACATAATTGGTAAATGCACAACAGTCTTTTTGTGATACTACTTTTGTGTTACTTATATGACAAATGTTGTGTCAAAGTGACAACTTTTCTGTTACAGATATATAATTTATAAATATATAATTTATGTGTTACAAAGGTAATTTTTTAAGAGACTATGTTGAATGTAGCACAAAATCTGTTCTCCTGTTAGAGATAGGGGTGCATTCATTTATGTCTTGTTTTGAGAGTGGATAAAATAATTTGATGAAAAACACATGTAACCCAATGTATATTGTTACATTTTAAAATAGCCTGAAAACAGCTAACAAAAAGTTGTTGTTTCATTTTCAATCTCACTTCTTTCATCCACCATACACTGCCACATTCTGACAATTGTGTAACTAATCATTCTTGTCCCCCAAGACAATTGAATTAAATAATGAACCAAAGAAAATCACCATCCGACGGGAGAGAATTTGGTATCGAAGCATCACATCATGGCGCTGCAGGTATGTGACCATTACCTCTTTGGACTCGGAGAAAGAACTCTACTTCCCTGTCTTCAGAAAGATTGACTCAGCTGGGTTGACCATCAAGGAAAATTCAGGTAAGAATGATCAATCCCTGAGTTATATGTATCCGTAATTTTATAAATTTGTCATGTTCAGCAAAATAATTGATCAATTAATTGAGATTCAAACCTTGTGTAGCAATGCGATTGGGCTGTGTCAAGGTTGTGTTGTACCAGGTGAAAGAAAGGTGGGGACATGATTTGTAGCCAAAAGGGTCAATGGAGGTTCTGTACATCCTCTCCTGGGAGTGGACAGGGTGATAGTTTGATCTAAACTGGCTTTGCTACTCCATGAAGTTCTGCTGTAATCTGACTGATACTAAGATAAAGACTTTCTTTCTGTGAACTTAACCTTCTGTGATCTGAACGTTTAATTGAATTGAAATTGTTTGGTGTTCACCCATAGCTGTGTTTTGCTTTTCAAGAGTTCTGTTTGTGCTGCTTCATCTAACCTGCATGTCCTTGCTGGAATATTAGATCAAAATTACCTTCAGTTCTAATGATATGAAGGTGTTAAAGTCTCATAAAGTCCTCCTTTCATAAGAATATAAATAATAATTTTCTTTTATCATACATTTATTTGCACAAGTATACGATATGTAGGGTGTAAAATTTTTCTCAAGGTACATTGGCAGTATTTCCCCAAAATCAACATAATTTATCTCAACGAATCAGGCCTGGATCCACCCTTCCGGTGGAATCAAGGTTATCTCAATATTTGGCAGCAAATCCATCCTTTTTTTATTTTGAGGCTTAGAAAAATGTGAAAGCAGCATTTAAGATGATTGAAGGTAGGGTCGGAACACCAAATAGTATCAGTGTTACATGTATCCATGTTGATACACCCAATTTTCTGATTTCATCCAATCCAATTACTGCTATCTTCTCAGAAAAGCCTTGAAAAACTGCATACTTAAATGCTATTGAAGGTCTGCAGAATGTCCTAATATCTCAATGATATCTGGCTTTCTGTCATAATTTTTCATTTAAATTTCAGCTAAGCTACCTAACGATGATCCCTCTGAGGAGAGAAAGGAATCTTTGAGCAACAATCGCAAGTTTCGAGGTAAAATGTATACACATGGTTCATTTCTTACTACTTACTACAATATATGAACAACAAAACTGTGTTAATGTGCTGTGTCAATGATGTAATTAATTTAATAACAACAATTATCTATAGCTTTTAGATTAACAAGTATTACAAAAAAAATGTTTTTCCCCCACAGAAACAATTGATCGACATGGAAAAGGTAAGTCATACTATTATTTAATGTTCACCCAGGTTATTTTGTGTGACTCCATGAACACATTTCCCTTTCACTTTTTTTTTGACAATGTACTTGTAATGTCGGGGACTGGCGGAGAGCCAGGAGCGACTAAGGGTAATCCCATTTAAGCGGACACGCGGACGTGTTCGCCACAAAACCCTGGGAGGTATAGGATACAGAAAATAACTTGGAGACAACTACAACCAAATAAAAGAAATAGCCCAAAAAATGGCTATAGGAAAATAAAGCGACCCTTAATAGCCAGGGCGAACAACGCAACCAAAATGAGTGCTAAAGGCAAGCACTGCAAACCCCAGACCGGGGATCAAAATAAAAGTACAACCTAACATAAAACATTAGGGCAAGAAAAATAAAGAACCTTGAGATGCAGCTCAGGAAAAAACAAACCAAAATACAAATACCGGGGACAACGTCCCTCACCCACAAGCTCACACGAGCCAGAAATAAAATCAAAACAAAATAAAGAACTGTGTCAGCAGTGCACACAGCACTCGCAATCTGAACACCTTCCTTACCTTTTTTTTAAGAACGTGACAGAAACCCGAACCAGCACGATACCTGACTCAAATACACACCGAGTCTACCACGTGCTTACCAGCTTGGTGCAAGAGCGAACAGTTGACACCAAAGCGCCGACCGATTGCCAGCGAGTGCTTTAAATACCCACAGGAGGTAGGCTCCCCTGGCACTAATGAGGACCAGGTTAAAATAATTGTGGTGGCCACAACCGGTTCCTACCTGCTGTTGTGTGCGGGGGACAGTTTAGTGGGGGAGACAGTGTGGAGTTGTCAGTTACTGTCGTGCCGTATTGGTTGTCGTTATTGGAATAAATAAACAGTGATAATATCCATTGTAACCCGTGCGTTACTCAGGCCAGAAGGACTGGAGAAAGCTACCCCTACAAAAATAAGGGTTACAATACCATAGCTAAAATGTTATATTTTATACCAAGTTAATATTCTTTGCAGTTCTCAATGCAGCCATAGTAATATAATAGAGATAGTGATTTTATGAAACATGTTTTGCAAAGTTGCATTTACAGTGCAGTCTGTAAATATTTGGACGGTGACTAAGATTTTTGTGGTTTTGGCTCTATACTAAAGCACATTGGATTTGACTGAAACCGTGAATATGAGGTTAAAGAGCAGACTGTCAGCTTTACTTTGAGGGTGTTTACATCACATCAGAAATTACAGCGCTTCTTATACATCATCCCCCATTTTAGAGCACCAAACATACACTTAAAATTTAGGTGCGCATCTACATGCGGTGAACACTTTATTTGGTATTTATTAGACTTAATTTTTAGACTTGTTAAGTCTCCTGCTGCTGTAGCCGATCCACTTAGTGGTTTGATGTGTTGTGTGTTCAGAGATGCTTTTCTGCATACCACTGTTGGAATGCATGGTTATTTCTGTTACTGTCACCTTCCTGTCAGCTTCAACCAGTCTGGCCCTTCTACTCATCTGAAAATCCCTGGAGATCAGCAGTTTCTGAGATACTCAAACCCCATCTGGCATCAACAATCATTCCACGGTCAAAGTCACTTAGATCATATTGAATGAACAAAATAATCACATTTGGTCTGCTGGTTATTTTGTTCATCTTTAAACATTCAATAATAAAACCAATAACATTGAATACTCCAAAATGTTCATTCAGTTTAATGCATGTGGAATTTCCATAAAATTCAAAAGTCGACTCGAACTGTTTTCAACATTCCACAATATTCATGAAGATCACTCACCCAGGTATATATGATTATGTGAATTTTTGCTGCAGGAATTTTTAATGATGGGATTAAAAAATTTGCCAAAATGTATTCAATACATGGTATTCATTATTATTTTTAAACTGTTTTCAGGTTGGTATTCAGGAAAAAGCATACGATTCTTAAGGAAAAATAACGCAGATACACGTCATTTATTATTATGTGCATTTTTACTGTAGGGATTTACTGGAAGTTTGCCATCCCGTAATTTCAAATTTATGCAGTTAAAATGCACATAATCAATGGAGTTCATACATAGGATGACTTTCTTCAGGAATATCATGGGTTTTACTGAAAATAATTTGATTTATTATTTTTGAATTGAATACGATTGCCATTGTTAGGGAAAAATGCCCTTTTTGACATTTCACAGGTGAGCATCGTCTGATGAAACAGATCCCAGTAAAAACAACAATAGCTATACTTGAGTTTAACTTTCGTATTTATTTGCAAAGAAATGACGGAAAGTGAGAAAGCTTACCGGCTTTCTGATTTGAATCAGACATAGCAAGACTCTTATACACACTTCCAGAAGGGGGGGGCTTTACCAAAACAAAAAGACATGAAGCTGGCCACGAACCTTTAACAGTATTTTGTCTTCTGAATACCCCTTGTTGACCTGGCTGTAAGACCAGAATGTGCTAGCTGAGAAGCAGAGACATTAAGGTCAAAGGCTGTCTGTCTGCTGGGAGAGAGACAGAGAAAGACTCCTAGTAAGCACTTAATTCGGAATTGGTCTAATAGTAAATAAGGATTATCACTAAAAGGTCATTTGTAATCATGTGATTGTCTTTATGTTAACACATATTGTCAATTAAGAATCAATTAAGAAAATTACCCTTGCACCATTTTGGAGGAATTTGCAATCCCATAATTCCAAATTCCAACAGCAAAAATTCACAATGGCATGTACACCTTGGCTAATGGTCTTCAAGAATCATATGCTTTTTGAGTTTGACTGAAATTTTTAAATAGTGCCATGCATTGAATTGAATGCCGATTATGGCCAATATCCCATAATTCTAAATACCAACAGTAAATGCGCACAGAATCAATGGCATGATTACCTGTGAAGGAGGTCTTCATGAATAGAGTGGAATATTGTACTGTGGCGGGGCTCCATCATGAGACTGACCAGGAATTGAAGTTCAATGGTTTTATTGTTCACGAAACACATGATCAATCAACACAGTACAACGTTTAAATGGCAGCTGAGCCGATCACCTACAAACCACACACAGATTAAAATGTACTTCACAAAAGTATTTTAGTCACTACGGCAACCAGGCAACTAGGGCTATACTCACCGGGTGAGCTGCGGATTGTTTGTCGAGGGGTGTCCCCGAGCCCTCGGGTAGGGAGGGGGATGCCTCAACGCCCTGAGCCGCGGTCTCCACTAGCGGTCATAAGGTGGTAGTCGGTAGTCGGTCATGGTGGAGGAACAGCACTCGTCTCCAGGTCTTGGTGCACGCCCGGTAGACCACGTCGGAGACCTTGGCCAGGACGGGGCACGGCCCCTCTCAATGACACGTCAGTTTTGGGGACACCCCTTCTTGCAGTGGAGTGTGTATACCCATATCCGGTCACCAGTCCCACACCAGCCAATGGTTGTCGTACACCCTCTTCTGGTGCATCCCTGAGTTGGTTTGCGGGGTCCACCGCAGTCCCAGCCAAACAGCAGGAGGGCGGGCATGCACTGAGTGGACTCTTGCATTGCTGTTCTGTAACCCCACAGCACCAGGAGCATAGTGGATTGCTCCACAATGTGTTAGCCGTGGTCGCTGCACTTTGGCCGGGGACTGCATATGCCTCTGGCCACTTGGTAAAATAGTCCATGGTCGCAAGGACATACTGGTTCCCCGAGTCAGTGGTGGGGAAGGGGTCCAGCACGTGGACCCCCACATGCTCCATGAGAGCCCCCACTAAGTACTGTTGCAGGGGGGCTTGTGAGCATTGTGTGGGCCCTTCCTGGGCAGTGCAGGCATCGCAGCAGTGCACAAACAGTTCCAAGTCTCGGTTGCACCAGTCGATGGAGCGTCTTGGTAATCCCAAAGTGCTCTTGGACAAGCTGCAGGGCTAAAGGCCGGAGCCCCCATGGCACCAGCAGCTGTGGTACATCAGTCCCTTGCTGGACACGGCACCAGCAATCATCACATGCCCCAGGAAAGTATTTTCTCGCCTCAGCAGATTGCAATTTTTAGGTGGTTCTGGTCGGGGATTCAGACATTTTTTTCCTGACATTACCTAGATGGTGTCATTGTCACATTTTGTCCTATTTTGGTAATTAATTTAACTTTGGCAATTAGGTAATCAATGCCCTCGTGCTGATGAATGATTAGAATTGCCTGCCGCATGGGATCTGATTACTGATCAAGGCTAGCTATGGTGGCCTGTAGCGTAGTGGTTAAGGTACAGGACTGGTACCCACAAGGTTGGTGGTTCGATCCCCGATGTAGCCACAATAACATCCGCACAGCCGGCCCTTAACCCTGCATTGCTCCAGGGGAGGATTGTCTCCTGCATAGTCTAATCAACTGTACGTTGCTCTGGATAAGAGCATTTGCCAAAATGCCATTAATGTAATGTAATGTAAGCTATGTGCCTGTCTATTTAAACCCAGTTTCTCTTTAAATCGTGGCTTATTTGTTACATTCCCCATAGCACGTTATTTTAGTTCCATTTGTGCATTGTGTGAAGGGTGACTGACGATTCTCACTTACCTTTTGAGACCTTTTGTATGGGAGCTAAACACGTAGCAATTCTCCGTCAACTTCACATTTTATTTTGGTGCACAAATGTTAGACACAGGACCGGTGGAAGACTGGATTCCTCAGGGAGTTTGAGACCCCGTTTGCTGATTCCTACGGTCTACGCCAAGTAGAGTGCGGCTTCCCAGTTTGGCAGCCGTCTGACGTTTACTTTAGTATAGCGAGGTACAGTGGGAGCAATAATTATTTGATCTCTTGCTGATTTTGTAGGTTTGCCGACTTACAAAGAATGGAACTGTGTAGAATTTTAATTATAGGTACATTTTAACATTGAGAGACAGAATATCACAAAATAATCCACAATAACAACATCATATACATTTTATGAATTTAATATCATATTTTCACATGAAATAAGTATTTGATCCAAAGAACAATAGGACCTAATACTTAGTGGAGAAACCTTTGTTAGCAAGCACAGAGGTCAGATTTTCAATGGGATTTAGGTCTGGAGACTGGCTAGGCCAGTCCAGGACCTTAATATGCTTCTTTTTGAGCCACTCCTTTGTTGCCTTGGCCGTATGTTTTGGGTCATTGTCATGTTGGAAGACCCATCCACGACCCATTTTCAGTGCTCTCACTGAGGGAAGGAGGTTGTCGCCCAAAATTTCCTGGTACATGGCCCCATTCATCCTCCCCTCGATATGGTGAAGTCGTCCTGTCGCCTTAGCTGAGAAACACCCCCAAAGCTTAAGGTTTCCACCTCCAAGCTTCACAGTGGGGATGGTGTTCCTGGGGTTGTATTCAGCATTTCTCTTCCTCCAAACACAGCAAGTCGAGTTGATGCCAAATAGCTCTATTTTGGTCTCATCTGACCACATCACCTTCTCCCAAGCATCCTCTGGATCATCCAGGTGTTCTTTAGGATTTTAATCCTTGACGGTGTCATGTGTTACTGATGGTTCTCTTTGTGACTGTCCCAACTGCCTTCAGGTCATTAACAAGCTCCTCGTGTGTAGTACTGGGCTGATCCCTGACCTTTCTCATGATCATTGATATCCCACGAGGCGAGATCTTGCGTGGAGCCCCAGACCGAGGGAGGTTGGCGGTGACTTTGTGTTTCTTCCATTTTCTAATAATTGCTCCAACAGTTCTTAACTTCTCACCAAGCTGCTTGCTTATTTTCTTGTAGCCCATCCCAGTCTTGTGCAGGTCTACATTTTTGTCCCTGATGTCCTTAGACAGCTCCTTTGTCTTGGCCATGGTGGAAACGTTGGAATCTGATTGTGTGGACAGGTGTCTTTTGTACAGCTACATAACGATGTAACGAGTTGACACAGGTGTTTTGGGTAATGAGTTGAGATTAGGAGTGCTTCTTAATGGAAAACTAACTGGTCTGTGGGAGCCAGAATTATTGCTGATTGGAAGGGGATCAAATACTTATTTCATGCTAAAATACGATAATCAATTCATAAAATTCATATTATGTTGTTATTGTGGATTATTTTGTGATTCTGTCTCTCAATGTTAAAATGTACCTATGATTAAAATTTTACACGGTTCCATTCTTTGTAAGTGGGCAAACCTACAAAATCAGCAAGGGATCAAATAATTATTGCTCGCAGTGTATTTGGTTTTGTCACTTTTTAAATGCATTGTTTTCGTGGTTGTTGTCGTCTTTGTTGGTCATTGGATATACAGCACTAAGCCGCTATTCGCAACTGGTGGCGGATGGTGTAGTTACGTTACGTTCGCAAGATCCTCATACCCGGGGGGGCTTATGCTTTTCGTTTCCTTCTTTGTGCCGATCTGTTATGTGTTACACTAAGGTTAATGACACGTGTTTTGTAGAGTTCACCCCTCTCGGCGGAGAGCGGGAGACCCTCGGTGCTGCTTGTGTTTTTAGCTCGCTTTCCCACAAGTCTCTTGCACGGTCTGTTCAGTCTAGTCGACCGTCAGGTGAATATCTCTGGTTGCTGACTTTCCTAAAAGTCAAGTGGTGTACATGGTTGTTGGAGTATCGCCCTTCTCAGATGAGAGCTTTGCAAACTCACCGATAAGCTGGGGGTTCCGTGACTGAGATCCCTGTCGCTGTTTTGTGTACACTTACCTCTGTGTTAGTATTCCTGCATCGTCAGTTGAATTACAGGGTTAATGTAAATGGTAAATGGTTGGCATTTATATAGCGCCTTTATCCAAAGCGCTGTATAATTCAATAAAAAAGCAATTAAAAAAAAAACCCTAACTCGTATCACACTGATAGGTTTGGGTCTCTTTAAGTTGCAGAAAATTGTAGGCAGCATATGAAATTAGAACAGTGATTAGGCTTGACCGCTTGATGCCAAACGCTGAAGGATTATACAATTTGAATCAACACCTAGCATCAAATCAGAATTAAGTATTCACCAAGACTGTGGTATAATTGAATAATGTGTTCAAAGTGGAATTGCTTTCATCTTCACCAACTCAGCTCAGACTGACAAGCTAAACCAGTATACATTTTCATCTGAAAGGCTTCAGAACTAATGTCTGCGGATGGCTATAAAATTATTTTAATTGTTTCTAGGGAGGGGTGTGGGGGGTTATTTGCATTTGAATGGTTCAAGAACCAACTGGGAGGGCTACATGGAGAAAAGGGGGGAGGGATTTAGCACACCTAATTGTAATACATTAGAATACATTTACCACGTCTAATTAAATTATAATCATACAAAGTAACTGATCTAATTACTAGTGTTTTCTAATGTAAAGTAATTTAATTACAAGTACTACATTTTTGTGCTAGATTTTTATAATCCACATCGTCTACATAGTCTACCCAGCACTGCACAAAAGTTATGCTATCATTACAGTTACATTACATTACATGGCATTTAGCAGACGCTCTTATCCAGAGCGACGTACAACGAAGTGCAGATCAAACACAAGTACAAGTGCGAAGAGGAAGTACAGTTAAAGCATATTCATCAATACTACATGTAAAATGGAAAACAGCCAAAGTTCTTTTTTTGTCATTTGGCAGATGCTTTTAATCCAAAGCGATTTACAAGTGCATAGGTTCTTCCACAAATTAAAGCAACACATCCATAACTTGTAAAATACACATGAGGTGTGCAATTCAATTTTTGTTGGGATTGCTGGTTCCATCACAATGTATGTTTTGAAGTTGTCACTCGTTCTTGTACTGTATACACCAAAAAGATTGTGATAACACTCCCAATCTGGTCTAAAAACAAATGTAAAGCCATTTCTTGTTGAAAATTTGTCAAACTTTTTTTACATACGGAAAAAATAAATACATAAAAAAATATATAAAAGCTATTTTTAAAGCTGAAATAAGCTATTTCATAAGCTCAAATGCCGGATGGGAAAATGAAAATGAAAATCCTTTCTATGTTTAGACCCAGTCCCAGAGGCAGTTCCTATGATGGCTAGAAGAAACATTGTCGTGGAAAAACCTTCTCAGAAAAGTTCTACAAGCAATATCTTTCTCAGTTTCTTACTGTAAGTACAAGTATTCCTCAATGTTTGTGAGAAATGAAATGTAGTATCAAATTATAATGAAGGTCAATATTATTTAATTGCCATTGTAATAATATACATTAAGGGTCTGTGTCCACTATGCTTGTTTTCTGGCAGAAACATCTCTGACAACATCTCGCCTCAACATTCTAACGTATACTGTCCGTGCATTGCAGAAGATATCGCTCTTTTTTGTTTGTTTGTTTATTTATATATTTAGCGTTTTCGACATGAGTTCAAGAATGAGTTGAACTCATACATGCTTGCCATAGTACAGATAAATGAGTCATTAGGGTGCTTTTAAGTCCCGCCCCATCTAAGCTGTGATTGGTCGGATCATTACAAATGACGACCGCCACGCCTTTCTGAAAATTTTAACTATTTTGAACTATTTTCACATGCGCTCTCTCCCTATGGAAAATTATTGAAAAAAGGCGCTGGTGCTCGTAAAAAGAAGCAGAGTGGACAAAGGCCCTCTTTCCCCAGAGGCAGATGCACTACAATGTTTGTCTATGGGGTGACATGGCTCAGGCAGTAAGAGCAGTCGTCTGGCAGTCGGAGGGTTGCTGGTTCGATCCCCCGCCCGGGCTGTGTCGAAGTGTCCCTGAGCAAGACACCTAACCCTGAGCTGCATGGCAGCTAATCGCTGTTGGTGTGTGAGTGTGTGTATGAATGGGTGAATGAGAAGCATCAATTGTACAGCGCTTTGGATAAAGGTGCTATATAAATGCCAACCATTTACCATTCTTTCAATCAAGTCATTCTTATATAATTTCAGAAACAAAATATATACTTTGCTTTGTAGGGGCATCATCAGCATTTTCCCCGAGCAGTTGCAGTAAGTATTTAAAGATTCATCATCTGCATTTCTCAGATGTACTGTATATACAGTATATGGGTCTATGTAGATCAGATTTTCTCGGAAGAATGATGAACATAATATAATTAGGTTCATAGACAGAATTTTCTCACCATTGACAATTTTAAGTCTAAATGATGGTTTAAGCAGAATTGTAGATCTCATCATCATCATCATCATCATTATCATCATCACCACTGCAGCAGTAAAATCACCTACTATTAATGCCACAAGATCAGTGGTTCAGTCTAACTTGTATTATATTTACCATTAGATATAGAGTTTGCTTTTCCTATAACTTCAACTTTGCAAAACATGCTTAAGCAAGTACATAAGTCTGAATAGGGCCCTTGCAGTATGGAGACTTCAGTTGATTTCAACTCCAATTAATTAAACATTTCTTCTTTTCATTTCCCATGCAGAATTGTCAATAAAGTAATATTTAAGTTACTTGAAGGAAGCCCAATTCAGGGAAATGCTATCAAATGTTTTAAGTTATAAGTGCCTTATTCAATTCAATATTTTGAAATACATATGTTAAAATATGTTCTATGTTATGTCTTTTCTTTATAGTTTCACTCACAAACCTGGCCTCCCAGGTTTCGTGAAAGGAGGGAACTTCTTTGACTTGCCAAGAGAACTGTGGTTTGAGTTTGGCAAGATTTTTACATTGGCTCGCAATGTAGTCAAGATGTAAGTGGAAATCCAATCTTTTCACCTCATTGCTCACTATAATAGCAGACTGTCAACAGTTATACTCTTATACATCTACAACAAAGAAATTCTGATCAAACAAACATTTTGAGTGAGTATATGCTTAATAATTCTGAAAATGGGCTGGGCCAGTGAGGGTTTTTTTTTTTCAGGGTGAAATTTTCAATCACTATGAAAGCATTAAAACTCATGGTTCTATCTGTATACCTATTTTAAGATACCATTGCTTTCGTGACAACTTATTCTGTAACATAGGTGATAAAACAAGCAAACCTCACCTTCTCTGAATTTTGGAAATTCGCAAAAGATACCTTATAGAAAAAATAAAGTAATGTCAATGTGCTTTTCGGCAAAGGACCAAATGCATTATAGTTTCTCATTCTAAAAATGTGCTAAATTGCTAGAATGGCCATTGTTTACTTTCCCTGGAGATATTATCTTTGTTATAGTTGTTGGTTTTATGCCAAGCTGTTTAATATGTTTTTGTATTCAGTGAATGTGAATATGGTTTTCAAACCCATTTCTTGAGCAAACAAGCCTGTTCTTCTGTCAGTCTCATGTCAGGATCTAGGTTGTTAAAGTCTAAGCTTCCCTTTCACACCCCAGTGATAATTTGGTTTTGCAGCAAGGTGTACTTGTGAGAGCATAATTGTGGTTCTCAAAGAAATGCTCAGAGGCATGTAAATCCCATGAGACTCACTAGCAGCTAATTACATTAAAAATATATATACTACTCTGACCTGGTTAAATAAGAATAAGAGGTCCATTCAATTCATGTTCATATTCGTCCTTGATAATTGACAAACAAAATATTTGTTTTGGGACACCAAAATTTCAGTCTATATATTTAAGAAGAAACAGAATAATCTTCATAAGCTTTTTGAATGTGGCTGACAATTAATGACAATTGCAGTCTAAATGTAGTCTGTTTTAATCACAATTGCCATCTTTTGTACATGTGTCTAATAATTAAGTGAGGCAGAGACAATTTTCCGGAGACTTTGGAACTTTTGCCGCAAGTGGAAGAAAATTGATGACATCAGAAATGTGTTTTGGTTTCCGAGCAAAAAAGCAGGTTAGTCAACTTCAGCTCTTACATAAGTTTAACATAAAAACCATGTCATTCTTGAGCTTTTAATCAAATCATATTATTCAGTTCTTAGTCAATTAGCAACTTGTTTTAAATAACATACATCAAACATTTCGACACTTTATTTAATAATCAACAACAAAATAAATAATGTCTTATTTTGCTGTTGTATATTTAAGTGAAGGATTGGATTTCACTAAATCTTGACACATATTCAGAGTTACAATATGTCATGATCACCATCTGAGTGAATCTCTTCAGAGAAAAGGAATGTGAAGCAGTAATGTACACCCTAAAACATTCTTAAAATGTCTGAGTCTGAGGAGCATGTGGTAATATAACATTTTAAGTGACACATTTCTGTATTATAGCATATATCTCACAAAACTGGAAGAATGATGGCTTTTTTGGCCACTTGTTTCTGAATGGTTGTAACCCAATAATGATCAAGAGGTACACAGAAGATCAGCAGAAAATTCCAATGGAGACTTTGGAAAAGGTGTACCCTGATATTAAGGAAAATATCCAGGTGAGATGCTGTTGCATTGCTTGGTAAAACTTTATACAGATATTGTTAATATGTGATTTTTTAACAGCCACTTGCTCTAAATGTTAATGTGTATTAAACATAAATCATTGTTGCTATAATAATAATAATAATAATAATAATAATAATAATAACAATAATAATAGTAATTTTTGTTGTAAAGAATCCTGGCCTTCACAATAACTGGTACTAATATCCTCAGTCCTGTAAAACAATTTCAATAAAAAAGGACTTGCTGGAACAAATAGAATGTGCTTGTGGCCGCTGTAGGATGAAGCAGTATTTTATCTGAATGATGGAGTTAGTAAAAATGCTAAATTATGTATATTTCATAATGTGTCAAATGGGTGAATGAGTTCCAGAACCAGATGTTGTGATTCTGAATTCCATCAGCCTCACTGCAAAACATAGAACAGATTCATGCCTACTGAATCCACTTCTGTTACACTAGAATGGAAGCATCTATGTGGTGGACTATGGAGTACTGGATGACATAGTGGGAGGTATACTCAAGAAGACACCACAGTTCTTGGCTGCACCCATTGTGCTGCTTCAACAGACTGAGGAGGAGCTAAAGCCTATTGCCATACAGGTAAATCTACAGCTTCATTGCACAAGACTTTCAAACTAATTAAATCAACCTTTGGGAAGATAGAACAAACGGTGAATCTGCAGTAAAAACCTTCAACTAGATTTGAAGAGTTTCATTGCAAAATGGGTCATTCTCACAAAACTGCTTACAGTATCAGCAAAAATTCAATAGCACACTGGCATAGCCCATATTATTGAGTAGAATATAATAATATAATCCTCATTTTATGTTTATGGAGATTGTATAGTCCATTAGACTAATTTTATATGCCGATTTTTGGAGATGCATCAAATAAATTCTCATTACTCATTATTATTTCAAAACGAAAGTAACAATAAATTGCTTCCAAAAACTATTAATATATGAAAATCTGCCATTAATTACACAGAAATAACTGAACTATAAGAAAAACATTTTATTTCTTTTGAAAAAAAAAAAACCGTATTAAATTCCAAAAACCTTTTCATTACCGTGACGCTATTATCTTATTTACTTACATTTCTTGACCTGCTGACTTAGGATAAAATACTATCATCAAGCTAGTATAATTACACATACAATTACCCATTTTATACTAAGCTCTTTGAGATTTTTTTTTTTTTTTTGTTGGGGAGATTTTTATGTACATAGACTATTACAGTAATCTACCCATGTTCCAATTTCTATGATTGGCTCCCTACAATGGCTCCTTTGCTGTCCAGGGATGCATTTCCCGTAGTTGTGTAGGTAACTATGATCGCAAGTGGAAGAACCATCATTCGACAATTCAGTATTCCTGAAAACCATAGTTCAAACGGACATTCGCAAAGTTCTGTGAAACTGCAGCTCCCGACCTGTAGTTAGAAGTACTAGGGGGCAGCCTGTAGCCTCTTGGCTACAGTACATGACTGGGACTGGTAAATTCAGTTGTTGAATTCGGGAAGTAAAAGTAGGTAAAGACTAGGTAAACGCCCAGGAGGTGCTAGCACTCTGGTTACCTTGTATGGTGTGACTCCGCCACTTCCATATATAGGGTGGGAGACCCTCGAAAGAGCTGTCTTAAAGCTACAATCGGTAATTTTGGACTTCTAACAGTCAAGAGAGGAATTGCACCAACAAACACAGGGCTCAATCTTAAAGCGGGCATATGAACTGCAAAGCAACAAAGCACCACAAAACAACAGCAGCTGGCCACTCTGCTGACAGACACACACTCGAATCACCACGACAGGTGCTGCTGACACACATACACACACACACACACACACACACCACAGCAGTCGCTGCTCACACACACACACACACACACACACACACACACACACAAAATTATCTTTAATAATTTACTCTGAGTGGAGCTCTCTTGTTCTTCCTCTGTCTCAGTACAGTTAAAGGCAGCGTTTCTGGGTGTTGAATCTTCTCATGAAGATGTCCTTCCATTCATCTTTGAACTTGTGAGTAAGATCCTTTTCAAAGGCGAGCTGGATGAGCTGGGCCTTGCATTTGTGTAACATGCTACGCCAATGCTCAGAGAATGCTCGTGTTTCAGTGGTGAAAATGAGTTCACACATAGCTGTAGATGCCCCCAATGTTAGAGCAAGGGTATAGGCTTGACAGTGGGCATGGCCTGGAGTCCAGGGTGGAATGTACTAAGAATGTTAGCTATTGTCCATTTATCATCTTTTGGGGGAATGGGGGTCTTCGTCGTCTTCTTCAACAGGAACGTATGTGCCACAGCATATTCAGATTCAACGATTTCAGTGCCAGCTAATCTCAGGAGAGGGATAAGCTTCGATGGATCCATGAAATTTTCAGCCTCTGGGTTCAAAGCAGCAAGTGCGCAGATGAGTTTGCTGCTGCGCTCTCAAAAATGCGCATCCATCTCTCCTTGCGCAGGATCAATAACGCCGTAATATAATCTCAGGATCTCTGGCTTTTCATCTGTGTCGCTCTGTAACTGTCAAACTGTTCAACTACAAATGCACAAAGGTTCTTGTTAGGAGTGCATCTTCTCTTGCTTGGATCCCACAGTGCAGTAAACTCATTCTCTGTGCGCAGTGTCTTTATGCATTCCAGTGCACTGTTCACAAGTGTAACCGCAGTGAACAAGTCCATATCTTCGGCTTGTAGTAGTCTGTTTGGTTGCTAAACTTCCTGAACAAAGTGTGTAATGAAAAAAAAGCTGCGCTGGGATATGACACGAAGTAACCCAGCAGCCTCGACCCGCGCCTCGGCTCCATGGCCCTGTGTGTTCTCCACCACCTCGGTCAATAATGTGGATATATCGGCGAAACTCTTCACCACAACATTGACTGTTGCCAAATGGCCAGTCCATCTCTGGTCCAAGAGGCATTTCAGGGTCTCACCCTTGTATTGAATAGCGACAGTTGGCCTCCTGATGAACTTATACAGCATATTGCATACACTGAAAAATTCCTCGACAGCCGCTTCACTGGACATGGCATAAATCACCACCAAATGAAGTTGGTGATTAAAGCAGTGAATGTATGGTATGTCAAGATCCTGTTTGTTTTGTAGCAATCACTGCACACCACCATGTCTCCCAGACATTAGTGACGCGCCATCGTAAACCTGACTCAGGATTTTGTTGGGGCTAAGTCCGGCTTTCGTGAGCTCGTCAATGATCACATCAGTAAATGTCTCTGCATGCCCCTTCTCTGACATGGCCATTACCAAGAGGCGCTCACATGCCCCGTCGTTTTCGTCAATGTAACGCACAACTACAGATATGTTTTCTTGGCCGATTGGATCCCGTGTCCTATCCACTTTTATTGTGTACCAGCTCTCCCCCACTTGTCTGACTATCTCCTCTGTCACAAAATTGCTCATCAGTTCAATCATCTCCTTTGTATTTCTGGGCTGGTGTAGCGTGCATTCTGTAGAATTGTTTTTGTAATCTTTGTCAGTTCTGGATCTTTACGCATGGTGTGCTTTAACAGAGACGAGAACAGTCCAATGGAGCCATGACCTTCTAGTATGCTGCCAAAACCAGCATTATCTCCACGTAAGGGCAATTCATTCACCACTAAAAACTTGAGCATATCAATTATGGCTGACATGTAATGCCAGGTGTTCTGCATTCAGAACAGCGGAAATCGCGGTCCCCGTCCCTCTACATTTTACCGACTCCCTCCACATTACTTTACAGGCTAAATTCTCCTTTGAAGCTGCATGCTTATTTAAACCTTTGCTAGCTTCAATGGCATGTTTCCAGTAATTGAATCCCCTAACAGAGAACGTTGCATCTGCATACTTGAAGTACTCAAGCCAGTCCTTGTTCCTATACCAGTGAGAAGAGAATGAGCGTTTTTTGGCCCCAAACATTCGAAATTGGATATTTGTTCAAGACAACTTGTTTAGGCTTGTCTGTGCCAAGGTCATCCACTGAAGATAATCCAAAAGATAGTCCATTTTGAATGTAGCAAAACAAAAGCAATAGTCAGCCTAGACCTAGAGAAACTGCTCGGCTCGAATACCAACTGAAATCCTGCGGTAACCGCTATAGCTACATTCAAAAAACTTTTTTTTCATTACCGGTTTGCACACACCATTGTTTTTCTATATTAATGTCTTCATTTATAAGAAATATGATGTTAGTATTATAATTTTTTTCCATAAAAATACTAGAATTAATAAAAAATAAATAATTTTCAAACTAGATCTGGGCGCCAGTGGGCTGGGCGCCAATGGGGGAGGCGCACTAGCAGTTATGTAGGCAGTACTTTGGTACAAAGTGCCGGCCCGTCAACTGCATATTTTGAAAACCCAAATTTGTATAAACACATGCAGAGGGTGAGTCAACATGTCAGTGAGCCATTTTCAATGATAGGAAGGGATTGGAATGGTCTTGTAACAATGTTTTAACACAAAAAGCTTACCTATTGTACCTTTAAGGTTAACTTCCCAGGAGTGTTCAGTTGAATGAACAAGCAGAGGTTTCAAAATAAAGTTTTTTTTTTATTACAATTTCAGTGGAAAACAATGCATAATGCCTCTATTGATTTAAAGAAAACAGAACAAACAGTACAGCGAATGCCACACACACAAGCATTTAAGACCATTGCAAATACACTCAGTGAGCACTTTATTAGGTATTTATTAGACATATTTTTTAGACTTCTACTGCTGTAGCCCATTCACTTAGAGTTATGATGCATTGTGTGTTCAGATATGCTCTCCTGAATACCACTTTGACCAGTCTGGCCATTGTCCCGTTAACTGTCTCTCATTAACAAGGTGTTTCTGTCTGCAGAACTGCTGCTGTATTTTTTTTGTTTTTTTGCACCATTCTTTGCAAACTCTAAAGACTAGTGCGTATGAAAGTCCCAGGAGATCAGCTGAGATACTCAAACCACCCTGTCGGCCACCAACAATCATTCCACGGTCAAAGTCACTTAGTTAAAAATTTTACATCTACATCATTGTATGCAGTGCACTGCTACCACACAATTGGCTGGTTAGGTAATCACATGAGTAGGTATAATAAAGTAAAAATGTTCCTAATAAAGTGTTTGGTTAGTGTATATATCCAAATGTTTACATTTAGCTATAAATTTAGCTTTTCTCAAAACAAAAAAAATTGATTAGCCCATATATTTGCGATGAAACTCTTCATTTGATGTCCATGAGCTCTTTGTTCATGATGGTTGTTGATAGGTTGATATGTTTGGGACATTTTACATTCATGTTTGTTGAGTAATCTAGATAAGTATCGAGATATGTTTGACAAAAAAAATAAATAAATACAAATTTCTCTCATAGTTGATTCAGAAGCCTGGAGAGGACAATCCAGTTTTTACCCCACAAGACAATAAAGCCTGGCTCTTAGCCAAGATCTGGGTTCGGAACTCTGACTTCTACTACCATGAGCTGGTTTCTCATCTTCTCAGAACACATCTGATGGCGGAAATATTCTTCATTGCTAGTTACTCTATGGCTGATCAACATCCACTATCAAGGGTATGTGCAATGTGCAATTCTATCTACTTATGTTAAAGGGGCCAAAGAGCTGGTCTAAATCTCCTAAATCTGATCATTGTCCTGATCCTTCACCAGATTAAGGGAGATCTGCATCCATTTTTATAGTGAAATAAAGACCAGGTATTGGATGGTATTTGATGATAGACTACAACTTATCCCTGCATCATAACCACACATTTGTGCACAACAAAAGGATTTAAGGTAGTAATCTCAATCAAATCAGACTGGCTGTTGTCTAGTTGCAGTTTGTGTTGTATCTGATTGTGTTGGAATTTTAGTCACTTTGTGACTAGAAAGGTGATATAAGTACAGTTTACTTCTTAAAAGTGGAAGAAATTGAGAGTTAACCAGCTAGATAGCTAATACTTTATTAATGATTATTATACATTTAATTTGTTTTCAATTAACAGAAGAAAAATTGTAAAGCTGACAAGTGAGCTCATATTATGAAGGCAGCAGCAAGCTGCCAATCCTGTAGCTTGTTTAGCTTGTTAATTTAGGCTAACAATACCATTGAAATGGTATGGTGAAAATGGGTGATGATCTGCTCCATAATCATATGCTCTATAATCTATTGGTTTCTACTGGTTTCTACAGGTTTACGTGCCTGATACGCGCTTACACACTTCCTATTTGTGGTGTTGTGGTTTAATAAGACCAGAGCATATTGGTTATGTTTCAGTGGAGTTATGTTTTTAAGTGGGAGGTTAATATTACTTTGTGTTTCAGAAATCCAATATTATAAACAAGGCAAGGTGGATTTGTTTTTAAGGTGAAAATATTTGTTGCAGTTAGGAGACAGAGAGGGATTTTCTTCGTTAGTTAAGCACTCGGCTGCAAAGCGATTAGATAATCCAACCAAACTCAAGCTAACAAGGTTTTTTGGGGGGTTGTTTGCCCTCCTAGGAAACAGTTGGCTGATAGTTTGCCTAATCAAGTGTTAACGTTGATTGTAATCCATTATAAACATTAACTGTAGTATATTTTAAGGATTCCAGATGAATTGTTGGTTGCATTTGGTCCTGCGAAATAAAATATTACCTAGCTAGTGCAAAGGGTTCTTTTATTTTAAAGGTGAGTTAGCTCACCTTTGTTAAGCAGCAATGCTAAATTAGCTGATTATATTATTGATTTAGTGCATCTTTGTGCAGTAACGTAGCTAAATTCATAAAGTTAAGAGGCGTTGAATCTCTCCAGTTCTCTGCTACTAACTGTTCAGAGCCACCTCTCACTTTTTTAAGCTGTGGTGTCTCCATCTGGGCAGTCACTTTCTTGAGGGGAAAAGTTGCAGGGGAATTCAGACGAGGCAGGGTGAGAAAAACAGGTGCAAAAAGGAATCTTGCACAGTGTGTTGCCCGCCTGCTGCCCAGGTAAACGATCTTGTGGGGTGCATGGACAACCTCCTGGCCAGAGCAGGGAGGGATCCAGTTGTCATGGTCCACATTGGGAGCAGAACCTCCACGCTAGTCTTTCCTGAAATTGTACCTGTACCAAGTGCAAGCAAAGGGAAGAATAACTTTATCAAGAGGTTTAACACGTGGCTCTCTTGTAGGGGAGAGGGTTACAGATTTATGGGACATTTGGTACTCCTTTTGGTACATGAGGGAGCTGTACAAGCATGATGGGCTGCACCTGAACCAGAGGGGAACTTTTGTACTGGGTCAGCGTATGCTTAGAGTAGCATGGATTATTTAAAAGACTTGGGGGGCAGGGAGGATAGAGAGTGAAGTTGGCAGGGAGGCACAGACAGAAGAAGTCAAGGCTACATGTAATGGTGAGAGCACAAATAAAATATGATTTATTAAAGCTTGACATTATTTTCCAAATTTTATTATTAAAATTTTAGTAATCAACGTTGAAGTTAACGTCCCAAATTATTGTTGCATTCATATTTCTATAATAACAAAAACTGTAACAAAATAAAACCGCAAAATGGTGATAATACAATTATAAACAATCACTATAAGTCATAACAGTGGTATATTGTTATTTCATTGTTATTTTATCACTGCTATTAACAATCAGATTGCGAGATTTACCTTTCTTAAACTATGCAGCTAATTGCCTGTGCTGCCTCTGCTTGCTTTCTTGCTTCTGCACAAATTGGACTAGCCCTCCACCACCCCAACTACCACCTGTTGTTTGGATCTGCTTCTAGGTACTAGTGAATTTTCTGGAGTGTGCACTGTAGTACGTGTGTAGGATTCGGAGTGGTTTTGCAGGGCACTATAGAGCTAGTAGAAAACCAAGGGAGCTTTTGTCTCAAGGTTAATGCTATTCTGCCTATACTGGCATGCAATAATTACAGTGACATGCAACTTCTCACACCTTTGAGAACATTGTGTTGGTCAGCTGAGTCTGTTGAGTGTTCAATGGATACATGCTTTTTTAGGTTGGTTACATATTGTATTTATCAACTGATATAGTATATTTGTATTTTCTATAGAGTATTTAGCTCTAGCAACAGTATAACATGCATTTATGTGTTAACAGATTCTTCGTGCAACTGGTCGGTACACCTTACCAATCAATATTACTGCCAGAAACACCCTCATCAATAAAGGTGGATTCTTCGTGGAGGTCAGTATGAACTTGAACCTTAATTATCCAAGATAATCTTTTCCCTTTTTTTATTATAGCATAAAATAATTATGAAATCAGGCCTTTAAGCATAGCAATGGTCACCTTTTCTGAACACTAAAGTGTCCCGAATGCTTAGTTTACCTAAAAGCTAGATTGTATCTTGCGCTATATCAAGCCTGGTCTGGAAACCAGAGTTTCTGCCTCCACAACATAACCTGGCACACTATTCCACACAGAGACCACTGACCACTATATGAGCGATATCTGCTCAATATGTCAATGTTCTTGTTAAGGTCATTTATTTAAATGAAGAAGAGCTGTGGTCCCAGCACTGATCCTTGTGGGAATCCACAATACCACAAGGATCAATTGTATGTAGACTATGTTAAGCTTTGTTGTTGCTGCTGGCAATATCAAGCTATAGCTAGATATCTAATCTAGCAAGACATGAGTTAGCCACAAAGGTCCTGCTGAAAATATAACTGCAGTCACTCCAGATCACACCAAATATAACAGTTAGGTAGCTAACATTAGAGCTAGCGGTTACATTGCGCTAGAGCTACAGTCTGTGAGACTGTCTAAAGTGGACAGTAATAGCCTACTGTCGGTGTCCTCTACTGCCTGCTCGCAATAACGATTCTCATGTCTGTTTATTACTAGAATGTTCAATTAGCCTAATTTGTGTCAATTCGGGGCTAAATTTTGAATAGGCATGAAATGCATGCATATTTCAGAATTTCCCACAGAATAAGTGATCTTGTGTCGGGATCTGTTGGATTTAAATAGAGTTATTTCTGCACAATTAAAAATCTATGTTTTAGGCAAATTTCTTAAGGGTCTCCATAACGCAGAAATGGTGCAACATATCAATACCAAAATCAGTAGACGTTGCCATTGTAGTAGACCTGCGGAATGGCATTGAGATTGGTTTTGAAACTTGTGAGATAGTGAGGTTCAAAACTTGCTATTTTGAATGGAAGTGCCAACTAACCCAAACATATAGTGAGCTCGTACCCTAAGAATCCAGAAGAGCAAAGCAAGTGCCAATCCAGCAGTGCCAGAGTGCTGTGTTAAGATGCGGCCACCATAAGTTACTCTATAGGCGGCCACCATGGTGACTGTGTTGAACCATTTTTTCCCCCTTGAGTACTGTTTACAATGTTTCATGTGTTAAAAGATGTGCTACCCAGTAAACAATACCATATTTTAAAATTTTGCCCACACAGTACACAGCCATTGGGAATGAGCATTGGGAGGTTTTAAAAAAAGCAACAGAGAAGATCACCTATGAGAGCCTCTGCCTGCCAGACAATGTGAAGCAGCGTGGCATCGACAAGCTGAAGAACTTTCACTACAGAGATGACGGCATGGACATCTGGGAAGCACTATATAAGTAAATTGCTTTATTGCATGGAGGATACATGTATTTTCTGTAGAGATATTTCTGAATTTGCAAATACTATTCATACAAACCTGTTTATTTAATTGAATTATAATTAAAATATACAGATTTGTTTGTGGAGTGGTGAATGGATGCTATAAAAATGACGAAGATATACAGAAGGATCCAGAGCTCCAAGAAATGGTGATGTTCATATACAACTATGGATTTCTGCAGAAGTCAGGTAACCTCATTCAAAATAACTTAAAAGCCCTGTCCACACTGCCAAATGGCAAGCTTTTAAAAAATGTGCAGCCTTAAATGTACCATTTAAATCCACCCACCAACATATATACACACACACACACACACACAAAAGACAAGTGAAGTCAAAACTCCCCAGTGGGATTTATTAAAAAAACTCTAAAACGCTGATAATAAAAATTAAAAACTTCCTGGTGAGACAATATCATGAGGGAATCCAACCTATGATGGCCAATCTAGGTTGAGAGACATTTTGACAAACAGATTATATAATAATTACATTATTATTTTTCATGGTCAGCCAACGGACATCCCACGTACATTATTGAGCATCTCATTCATACAGACAGACAGTTTAAATGAATTTGTAAGTTGCCTTGTTCAATAAGGGTGATCTCAAATATGGTAAATGGAAAATGGTTGGAATTTATATCGCGCCTTTATCCAAAGTGCTGTACAATTGATGCTTTTCATTCAGACACTCACACAGCAATGGCGATTGCCTGCCATGCAAGGCACCAACCAGCTCATCAGGAGCATTTAGGGGTTAGATGTCTTGCTTAAGGACACTTCGACACTCCCCCCAGGCGGGGAATCAAACCGGCAACGCTCCGACTGCCAGACCACAGCCAGTAATATTTTTGTCACCTCCTAGCATCCAATCAGAATCAATTATTTATCCAGACCATGGTATAAGAGACAATACACCTGTACAGTAATCTTGTTATTTATTGTGCTTGCTGAATGAATGGTATGAGTGCCATTTTGAGGAAATGTATTGACTGAGGTTGCTAGAGAGTGCGGGTCTTTGGATCTGTCAATCATTTCTGATGCCTTTTGTATTTTCTACAATATTATTTTTCCCAAAATGCTTATCATGCAAGACTTTTTTTCTTGTGGTGAGACCAATTCCAATGAAGTTACTTCACAGAACCAATGGACCATATCTCTTCCTGTTCACGGTGTTATAGTTCAGTAGCCCTAGTATTTGTCAAAGCTACTGAAAGTCAACCAAATGCCAATATCTTTTTTTAATGTTGGTTGTGTGTTGGTCACTAGATTGTCCCTCAAGCCTGAAAACAAGAGAAGAAGCCATTAAATACATCACCATGATTATGTTCACCTGCTCTGCCCAACATGCTGCTGTGAACCATGGGCAGGTACTGCATCCTCAAAGAAACATTCATGAATTGCCTCAAGAGAAACATTACATTACATTACATTACATTACATTATTGGCATTTGGCAGACGCTCTTATCCAGAGCGACGTACAGTTGATTAGACTAAGCAGGAGACAATCCTCCCCTGGAGCAATGCAGGGTTAAGGGCCTTGCTCAAGGGCCCAACGGCTCTGGGAATCGAACGGCCGACCTTGCGGGTCCCAGTCATGTACATTAACCACTACGCTACAGGCCGCCCTACGCTACATTGTATAGCTTAAATCATAAGTCATTGTCATTTGCAATGTTTTTATTTTTGTCATTAAAATGCTGTACCTCTCTCGTTGAAATCATGTGGACAGAGTGTATGACACCAAATTCATAATACATATAGATTGGTCTTACTAACAAATTTTGTCCAGATAGGCAACTGAATATCTGTCCTTAATACAGGTGTTCTGTTGACACTAACCAGGTTCGTTTGCATGTTCTCCCACAGTCCAAAGACATGCAGGTTAGGTTGATTGGAGAGTCTAAATTGCCTGTAGGTGTGAGTGTGTGAGTGAATGGTGTGTGTGCCCTACGATGGACTGGCGACCTGTCCAGGGTGTATTCCTGCCTTTCGCCAAATGTATGCTGGGATAGACTCCAGCCCCCCGCGACCCTGTTCAGGGTAAGCGGGTTAGGATAATGAATGAATGATTCTACTGAATAGCAGCTCAATGTTTAGCTGTTGAGTGAGGTGTGCTTTGTTTGGGCTGGAGGGAAAACCTACAGGTTGGTAGATCCCCAGGAACAGGGTTGGGCAGCCCTGCTGTCGGCCCTCATACTGCTACAGGAATTGCAGTCACACAATGGCTGTGCAATTGACATGCCAGTGCAATTCCCATGTGAGTTTTATTGGTTTTCCCTGTCATTATCAGTATGATATCTATGCCTGGATGCCAAATGGACCAACAACAATGAGGAAGCCTCCACCCAAGAACAAGGAGGTGACTGAAAAAGACATAATGGACACTCTTCCAGACATTACTACAACACTTGAGGCTATGAAAGTGGCTAGTTTCCTCAGCCAGGTTCCAAATGACTTTGTAAGTATTTGGAAATTTGCATTCCTTCAGAAATAATAAAAATTACTTGAATTGTTTTTAGCATTAGAACTTTGAGAGGAAACAGATGTCATAGGCATATGAGACCAAAAGTGAACTTCTTGGCCATGCACACCAGTGCTGGGTTTGATGTTCATGCTGAAAAGGATGTCATACCAGTACCTACTGTACATGAAATATGGTATCTTTGATGTTATGGAGTTGTTTTGTATCTACTGAACTTGTCTTGGAGTTCTTTTGGTAAGCATGAACTCTAGGAAGCACCAAGATATTTTGGCCTAGTTTGAAGTTACTGAAGATTTAAAATATTCTCTGGAACAAATGGATGGAACAAAAAAAATAAACGTTTTGAACGTGCTGAGAGAGCATTTATTTGGGATTTGGGATGTAGACAAGTGTTCCCCCTTCAAGCTCTGGCCCTCATTCCTGGTTACTTTCCCTACAGGTGCCACTTGGAGAGTACCCTGAGGAAGTTGCTTATGAAAGCCATATGAGAGATCCCCTCATAAAGTTCAAAAGCACACTGATGGAAATTGGAAAGAAAATCAGGACAAGGTCTGACTCCCAAGAGTTCCCCTATGAGTATTTGGACCCTGCAGGGATGGAAAACAGCATCACTATGTAATGTATGTCTGAATGAGCTACCTTTTTTCCTAATCCAGGTTATGGTATTTTATGGTCTCAGGTTAAAATTGATACTTTTGTTCTTGACTTACATAGGTAATTTGTACTATTATTTTAGTGATGTTTCTGCTCTGGGAATGCTGTTAGTCATGGCTTACACTATTGCTTATATTAATAAGGTGAATGCGTTTCTCCAAGAGTGTAAGTCACTATGGATAAGAGTCTCTGAAATGAATATGTAATTATGCTGGGGAGGATTTTTCTGTATGGCAGCAAGACACATTTTGCACAGACTGTATCTTCATCTGGAACCATTTTTCATCTTCATAATGGATAATGTATACTGTAGTTGCTTATAACCTCTGGGGTTGCTTATACCTTCTATAATTCAGTAACTTGGGTGTTGGTACTTCATATTGTATAAGGTTTTGAAGACATTTGCAAATACTTATCAACCAAGTATCATGTTCTCTTTGATATTATAAGCATGTGGTTTTGCAAACAGTATCAATGTAATTCAGTTGCTTTGCAAAATAACTTGTCATTAAATGTGTCTTTCTTTACCCTGGATATGCCTCCTTTCTGAGAAAGGTTAAATTCCTCATAGCATTTGATAAGTGTATTTGCATTATGTGATATTATTTTCCCTGTCATTGTATTCCTAGATGGTAAGAACAATGTCATGCATTCTGATACTAATTATGATTTAAAGTGGAACTTTTGTGGATAAATTCAAGCTCAAGGTGTTTGTGTCTATGAACAACTGTTGGCATGAGGGGCTACTTACTTCATTAATGAGTTTGTTTGAATTTGTCCTTATCCTCTATTCAATTCTCATGATTATATTTTTGCATTTCAAAAAGTCATGGAATTTTTAGTGGATTGGCAAAAATGCAAGGGTATTTTTACAGATTTATGACAAGTAGATCATAGGAACAAAATTATTTGATAATGATTTGTTACTTATTCAAGTTATCCCCTTTGTTGAAATATCAGTCATCAAATTCGACAAAATTAGCTCATTTATACCCACCTAATCATCCCCTACATCTGATTGGCAGCACTATCTCTGGTATCTCCTACCCACAAAGTTGTCACAGCAAGATAATTATATTCTCAGTTTACCTGCATTGTGAAATAAGGGTAAAGAGTATACAGCGCCCTGAAATGCCATCCATAGAGAATTCCATAACAGGTATAAACATTTTTTGTTATAACAGGAATTCTCCCACTTCCTGATTCTTTCCCCACACCTGATTGCAATTCCCCTCTCGTTACATGTGAATAAAAACCCCTTTGTTAGTCTGTTATCTGTCCCGACCATACTCTCCAGTGTTTATATCTGATTGATTTCTGTTACGAATTGTTTTGCCTCCGACTTCCGCCTTTTGCTTTACCCGTCTGTCTTGTTTGGAACCATAGTTTATCGACCAGTTTTGGCTTTTCAACTTCTTTTCCTGGATTCTGTTTTTGTTTGGTTTGCCCGCTAGTTATCGATACTTTGCCTGTGACTTCAACTTTGTTTTGGATTATCCCTGCTGATTCTGTTTGCTGGCTATCGACCTCTGCCTGTTTAATCTGCCAAGTTTACAATAAAGACTCTTGAATCTTGTGGTCTTGCGATTGGGTCCTGCTATTCTGATACCTGACATTTTGCACTACTTCGAATTTATGAGGTCTCCAGCACATAAAAAATGAGAATCTGAAACCAGACTCATTATGACTGTAAAAAGACTCGAGTCCCTCTATATTATACATTTAAGTAGTGTCGTGAACCCGGACCCCGTGCCGAGCTCAGACCTCACGTTCCCACGAGCAGTACCCCACGAGGAGGTGTCTCAGAGACGAACTCTCTTTTCCTTTAAGTACTTTCGAACGTCCTGGAGAACTGGTAAGTTCTACTGAACTTCCAGCCCAGTCTCGAAGTGAAGTGGTGTGACACAACGCTGTTATATGATCTCCTGTATTCACTGTATTCCTCTAAAAGACCCTTTCTTTATTAATTCACCCTCTCTCAGATATGATTATAGTCAGATATACTTTATTATAATCAAAAGAATAGAGTTATACAGCTAACAGGTTAAATATCATCTTTCAGTTTGCTAATCACATACATTGCTTTATATTCTTTCAACCGTATACCGGTGCCTTTACGTGATTCACATGAGGTTCATATAACCCCTTTGTTTTTTAATTCACCTTTCCACCAGATGTTAATGTCAAGATACACCCTTCAAATATCCATCCTCTTTGGCCTTTACCTTATCCTATGACTCCCTCTTCAGGGAGATAAAAGCTACTCCTAGAATATTGTGGGCACGAACACCCCTAAACTTTTCTACTTATTTCTACTTTATCTTATATAGTATCTTACTGAAAAATAAAAGACCTAAAAATGAAAGCAAACTTATAACTTTTAAATCACCTAATAATGCGACCTTCTACCTTATAAGTAATACAAAATATAATTACCACCCATGCCTTAAATATAGCCGTCTCGCTTCGTCTCATTTTCCGCGGGATTTGATCCCTCTTCCTTGCTGTTGATGAGCTCTTTGAACAGCTGCATTGGTTTGGGAATCTGGGGCAGGATCAGGACCCGGACTTTCGAAAGACGTGACTTTGCTCCAGTCACTGGCTCCAATGCCGCAGATGTCCTTGGAGACAGCCTTCATCTGCACTTCATACCGCGAGTACCTGTTGTATGGGATGTACACTGGTGTGTCCGGTAAACTATACTTCTCCTGCCAGTAAGAGGACCCGTTGCTTCTGTAGCGGTACGTGTACTTCCAGCAGTCTTCGAACACGTCGGGGGGGTTGCAGTGCAGCCGCAGCATGTGGCTCTCCTCACTGACACTGAGGTTAGGGGGGGGAGGCTTCAGGTTTTTGCGTGGGTCCAGCAGGAAGGTTCAAGAGGATGTGAATGTCGGTGAAGTCGGGCAGCTTTCCATGCAGGTGACCGCCTGTTTTATCCTCCCCACTGTAGAAGTACAGGCCACAGCTACCCAAGGTCTTCATTTCCATATGCTTATGTCAGTAGTAGAGCCGGAGGTCTCTGGTCCCGTCTGTTGGCCACCAGGTGCAGTTCATGGCTCCAAGCATGTCGTAAAAACTCCAGGTCGCCAGCCTGCCCAGCTGTTACTGTACTGTGGTATTGAATGCTACATGTACTGCTGTTCAATTTCTCCGGTGGGCTCCAGGTCAAGTTCACGCAGAAGTCGTTGGGGAATTGCAGATACACATCACTAGGCAGAGGGAGCGCGACACTCCAGCTTGATTATAGTTGTCCTGCGTTGCTCTCTCCTCAACAGCCCTTCGATATCTTGTTAAGCAAAATCCTAAGAGGCTTTCTTAACGTCTAAAAGCACACTCCTTATGTATCCTGAAACTTGTATAGAAGTGTACTTATTTTGGTAAGACATTCCTCCCGAAATATCCCCATTATACCTAGTGGGAAAACACTAGCTCTTATGCAACTTATTTAATGAGCCTATTCATCACTGTTATCTGCCTCACTGTCATAATCTCTCCTGGACTCTCTCCATACTTTGACTTCATACAAGCCAGCAGTAAGTGCCTTTCACCAGCTCAATACATTCTTCAGGTGCTCTTTCTTGTGTCGCCTTAAGGCCTGGACACACCAAACCGACGGTCGGCCATCGGACGTCGGTGGCGCCCTGTCGGACGAGTCTTTCCGGTGTGTCCCGCACGCCGACACAACATGTTGAATCGGCGTCGGAGCCCCCGGAGCCGTCGATGAGAGAGAGCTCTCTGATTGGCTGTCCAGCTAGCGAATCAGTGCACGAGAAGAGAAATGGAAGCGACGAAAGCAAGCAAACGAGGAAGTCAAGAGGTCAAGCCAGTGCCATTCCAAAGTTACTATTACTACCAGACATTTACATTTTTGGCATTTGGCAGACGCTCTTATCCAGAGCGACGTACAACAAAGTGCATACCCATAACCAGGGATAAGTTCGCTGAAAGACCCTAGAGGGAAGTACAATTTCAATTGCTACCTGTACAACAAAGATAAGGACGAGGGCCTTTTTTATTGTTATTAAATTTTTTTTTTATTTTTTATTTTTTTGAGAACAAAGAAACAAACAAACAGAGCAAAAGTGACCAAAGTTAACTATCCAAACCCTGCTTACCTAGCCAACTAAAAATACCGATACAGACATAATTTTTGATTAGTATTACTAAATAGAGAACAAGGAAATTGCTGCAAACTGTTTGTTGTGAGCGAGACAATGGCTGCTTCTAGGTCCAACGCAATGCAAACGCATTCCCCGGTCTTCCGGTTTCCATTTTTTGAAAGACAAATACAGACTACCGCCACCTGCTGGTGTGGAGAGTTATTACCTCTCACGCAGGTGCAGAACGTACGTGCAACTCGGCCGTCGGCGGACCGTCGTTGCGGTGTGTTCGGAACAGCCAACATAAAACAACGCGTATCGACGTTCGATCTTTGTCGACGCTCCGCGGCGCGACCGTCGGTTGGAATGGAATAGCTTTATTGTCATTGCACAGTACAGAGCAACGAAATTACAGTTGACAGTTTCATCCCGTCCAAGAAGCATACAGAGGCCATTTCGTGGCCAACATGGGGAGGGAGACAGGAGCAGGAGAACTATCACTAGATAAGAAAGAAACAATGGGGGGAGATGAGGGAAAAAAATACAACTCCCCAAACTGGGCTCCTTTAGGGGGACCTCGGCACATAAGCAAACAATTAAACATCACAACAAGAAAACTCGAGACATGCACATTTTGGTATTGAAAGGTCTCAGGGAGGAGAGGTGTCACAGGTCAGACACTAGGGGGAGCGCGCAGCCACATGGCGCAACGCTCAACTCCCCAGCAGACTGCTCTATGATAGGGAAAGACTCGAGGGGGCCGACTAAGGCGTTGAATCCAAGGGTGTGTGTCTTTGTGTATGTGTATGTGTGAGCCTCTGGACTTCGTCACCGCCCAGGCCAACAGTGTTCTCTATCGGTGGTGAGGATTGGAGACAACCTTGAGTCCCAAGTGGTGAAGTCCACAGGAGGAGTAGGGAGGGGTGGGGTTTGGGGGATGGGCTGAGCAGCTGTCTGCATACCATCCAGGAGAGTAGAAATCGGGTGTCCAAGGCTGAAGCGGGAGAGCCAACGAAGATAAGCTTGTTTGGGTTAGGCCGACTCTGCAGTTTTCTGCCTGCCTTAAAGTCTCACTGGTTCTCTCGGTCCAAATTAGCCGAATGTGATGGCCCATTCCGAGTCGTTCCAATCCACTTCTCCAAGTCGTTATCCATCTTGCGAGTGAGGCGATGCAGTTCGCCTATCGCTTGAGTCTGAGTGTTCATGATCCGACACATTCCCTCAAAGACGGACAGCTTCTCAATTGCCAAAACTGCTGCCAACGCCTTTCGAACTTTGCGATAAACCAGGAACCCACCAAATCCAAACAGCAGGAAACCTGTTATCATAATCCCAATTATGTAGACGTCTTCAATATCCTCCACGGAAAGGATGGACAGACACACGACCCTCGGTACCTCATACGAGTCCATCATGTATCCGGCTGCATGCGTTCCGTCGGGGCAGGCGGGTTCTCCCTTACCCAGTTTTCTCGTTGAGAAAAATTTGATCAATTGCATTGAGAGACCATCTGATCAGATCCATAATTTCAGTTTTCGGAAAGAGATGCAGAGAGAGGCTCAGAGTTACAGGTTCAGACAGAGACTACACAAGGACAAGAGCAAAGCAGCAGAGATAAGGGCAGGGAGAGAAAGAAAATGCGACCGCCTCCGTCGAGAGTAGCAGAAGAAAGGTTTGGTGTGTCCGGGCCTTTAAGGAATCTACAAAGGACATCCAATTAATAGCCGAGTGTAATTCATCACCCAACTCCTCATACTCTTTCATTTCCCAATCGTCCACATTGTTTTCCTCATCTCTTTGCTTTCACCAGGCCTTATGCTCCTCCCCTGTAGGAGCAAGCACACACTTCTCAACCAAGAATGTTATTATACATTCATGTTACGCATGGCTTCAGTCAGACCTTTAGCCTTGCTCCTTAGTACCCTAAATCTAAGTCCTCCGACTTCAGACTCCTCTGCTGACAAGTAGGGCTGCTCATTAGCTCTGAACCACATATTTTTCCTCTTACGGGCGTTCTTACTACCACCTCAATGGCGTGTGCGAGGGGTTAACAATGCATTCCTGCCTAACCCATCTTCTGTCAATCTATCATCAGGCAGGCCTAGGGCCGGGTCCTCGACAGTAGTTTATCCATTTTTTATGTTAACCTTTTCACAAGTTTGAAAACATTTGGCACGTCATGACAATCCTAACCAGTGTAGTGAAGTAGCGCAGCTGTCTGGCGAAGTACTGCTCTCTTCATCACCGCAACTTTCTGGATCCTCGGCCCATCTTTCTATTTCACCGCAAATCACACACCATAACAACTTAGCATTACCACATGCATTACCGGCAGCAACTATATGCATAGGAGCATGGAGACATGGTCAAGAGGTTCAGCTGTTTTTCAGACCAAATGTCAGAATGGGGAAGACATGTGATCTAAGTGATCTTGTGGAAGCCAGGGTCATTCCATGGTGCCACAAAGAATTGAGGCTGTTTTGAGAGCAAAGTGCTCATTGGCTTTCGAAAGTATAAGTAAGGGTTTAAGTCTGGTCTTTGGCTGGCTCCAGCATTGTCTTAGCTGTATGCTTCGGGTCATTGTCATGCTGGAAGGTGAACCATTACCCCAGTCTGAGGTCACATGCACTCAGGTCAGGTTTTTTTCAAGGACCTGTCTGTATTTGGCTGCATTCATCCTTCCTTCAATTCTGACCAGTGTCCCTATCCCTGCCTCTGAGAAGAACCCCCATAGCATGATGCTAACACCACCACGCTTTACTTTAGGGGTGCTATTACCCAGGTGGTGGCAGTGCCTGGTGTTTGCTAGACATTGTGCTTGGAGTCCATTACAATATGTATATATATAAATGGGAGCTTCTGCAATACAACAAAAAGGAAACATCTATACGATGCCTACAGCTAATATACTTTCTATATTTGCCTTTAAACAACTGTTTTATCAATTACCTACCCTGCTGTACAAGTCCAATGATGATTGGTATGCTTTATCACTGTAAGTTTTTATCGAAAGACAAGCAAGGAGGATCGCACGTTTGAGCCAATGTGCTTATTTATTAATGGCAACAAGAAAGCAGCTGAACGAAAGTGGAGAATGGGACACAGAATGTAACTGGCTAGTTAAACAGCTACCTACAGTAAGCTACCTAGAGTCAGGAGTTTGTTTTGAAAGTAGGGCTGGTCAGACACAAATGTCAGGGTTTTTTTTTTTTTATCCCTGTCTGTCACTGATTTCAAGTTCAAAATTGTGAAGAATGACCAATCACAGAAAATCGATTGGACCTTCTAACTTCCTTGACTATCACACAATTTCACAAGATACCTAACTACCTCTCAAGTATAAACTAGAAAGGTAAATCCCTATCATTTCTAATTAACGTTGAAGTCTTTCATGAATGGAATGAAACATTTCAACAAACACACTCCTTGATCACATTGCACTTTTAAAAAAATATTATTGGGCTGCTGCAGCCCTGCTCCTCCCCTGGTTCATGCCCAGGCTTTTGACACATGCTGGAGCTACAGATTCATCCACCCAACCGGCTGAATTGCATAGTTCACGTCCCTCAATGCTGACTTTCTAGTTTAGCTGCTAGTTTAATACCTCAAATGTTACCATCTCTACCTATAGTATAAGCTGGTGGAGGATGGGCACATCCCCATAGCTGGGTTCCTCCTGAGATTTCTTCACATCGGGACATTTTTTCAAGGTTTTTCTTACCAGCAGGGAGTTTTTCACCGCATGTCCCATTTGTGGGCTTTCCCTTCTGTTACTCTGTAAGGCGTCTTTGGGACAGTACTCTGTGAAAAGCACATAAAACACAAATAAAACTGAATTAGTGCAGTGCGCTCACACCATACTATTTTTCAAGCTGAAATGAAGAAACTGCAAACACAAATCACAAAGACAAGCTTACTATATCCTGTACCAGTCAAGCAAAGTGACCCATGGTTGCAGGATAATGATTTAACCCCCACTGGGAAATCAATTCACAACTGAAAGCAAAATGCAAAATACAGACCACACACATGAGTTCAAAAGCAGGAAAGAGGAAGTGTGGTAGCAGCAGCTGAGAATCATGGATACATAAATGAAGTACAAACCCACACATCTTGCATAAACAGCATATCTGCTGATGACACACAAATATCCATTATTGGATATACATAGCAATACATTAAAAAGAATACATGCAAGAGTAAATTCTGGAAAAAAAGACTTACCAGCCTCTGGTTGAGAGTTCATATCACAGTAGACAGGAAATGGGTTCCGTTCCTGCCCAGGTCCATCAGGCTCAATAATGTATGTTCCAGACTCAAGCATTCCAGAGTACAGTACACATGCACACACACATGTACACACACGCTCACACATGCTCACACATATGGCTCCAGCTGTGGTGTTAAACCATCACCATGTGGCAGTTCTGGGAAGACTAAACCATTGTGCAAATAATCCTACTAATTTCCAAATAGAAAGCGACTGAAAAATATACCCTGGTTTAAGATACACAAAACATGGCAAATTAGACACTAACTAAAGTGAGGTGTGTTATTAAATTAAATGGCCTACAGGGTTGCCAACTCTCACACTTTTGTCATGAGATACAAGCTATCATGCTCTCACGCTACCCAAGCACGTATAAAAATAAAATTACAAATACAAAGACCAAACCAGAAAGAACGCCGCACCCTCATTATTACCCTCATACCCAAATTATCTAGATCATCTATCAGTTTAAGATGTAAAGCCCGATACTGCCATCAGAACTGGAGGCTGCATTTTTCCCACTACCAAAAGCAACACTAGTCTTCCAATATTTATGCCTGGCTTGGATGTCATACGTAGGTCTCAGAAGTCGTGTTGTCATTCCCTTTGGGTTCATTAGCATTATAGAGAATTCCAGACAAAAATGGCAGTGTGATTTGGGTCATTGTCTTGCTGCATGACGAAGTTCCTCCCAATTAGTTTGCAAACATTTCATTAGTTGGCAGACAGAATGTTTTTGTAGACTTCTGAATTAATCCTGCTGCTACCATCACAAGTTACATCATCATTAAAGATTATTGTGCCGACTCCAGAAGCTGCCATGCAAGCCCAAGCCATGACACTTCCTGCACCACACCATGCATCACAGATGAGCTTGCATGTTTTAGATCATGAGCTGATCCCTTCTTTCACCACACTTTGGTAGAGGTTAAACTTGGTTTCATCAGTCCATAAAACTTTGTTCCAGAACTTTTGTGGGTCATCTCTGTAAATTCTAATTGTAATCTTGCCTTCCCATTCTTACTGCTGAGTAGTTTGCATCTTGTGGTATAGCCTTTATATTGCTGTCTAATTTGAATGGTTGATTGAGATACCTTTGCCCCTGCCCTGTGAAGATTGTTTGTGATGTCACTGACAGATGTTTTGGGGTTTTTCTTCACCGCTCTCAATAATGTCTGTTGCTCAGTACACCAGCGGTTTCTTTCCTTTTCAGGACATTCCAAGTTGTTGTACAAGCTATCAATGCTTGTGCAATGGATTTACCCTGTTTAAGCTTCAAAATGGCTTGCTTTGCTCCAAAAGACAGCTCTCTATTCTTCATGTCTTCCTAGGACAAGGCTAAAACCAACAGCAGACATTAAGAACAATTTATCGTTCAAGCAATCAATCAAACAGGACACATCTGGGCAACAAGAAACACCTGTCAGTCACATGTTCCAATGCTTTTGGGTGGTCTGATACAAAAGGTGATATGTTCTAAGTTGTTGAATACATTTAGATAAAAATAAAAGCTAAAATTCAGATCTGTCATCTCATGCATATCTTCAGTTTATAGCAAAAACAACATAATTAACCTGTTACACAAATCTGACTAGAAAAAACATATTCCAAAGACTGTCCTGCCTCTACTGTGTATATATAGGTGTTTCAGTGGAATTATGCAATTAACTAAAACAATGGTCATGGAACTTTCACAGCTGAAAAAGAAGAACGGAACTATGTCCAAACCCACAATGTACTTAAAAACCCCTTCTCAGTATACACTCATGTACTATAAATCCCAAAAGCTCAAAGGCAGACACAGCCACGAGAAGGGTCCACTAGTGCATATAATCTTAATATCCACCACAAACAACCTAGGCTTAAGGATAGATAGAATTTATGCACATTTTTTTAATGTTAGGATTTAAAAAAAGAATTACCCAACATTTGTTGATGGTTTCGGGACTTTGCTGGTTGTCTTTACATGAAGACAGAATCAGTTTTGCATAATAATGCGCTCCATAAAGATGTAGGGCACTAGCTTTTGGGGAGCTATAATGTTGGCTGAGGAGCCAGGATGAATTTGTTGAACATATCTTTACGTTGAAAGGGAGGATTCTTGAAGAGAAGATGTTTGTAATGAAATTAAGGGCATATTTCACAAGGATTTATTCAGTTATTTTAGTTGTACTCTACACTGAAATCAATTTCTGAAGAAGCAGAGGAGGAAGAACTGGAGGAGGAACTGAAATGTGCTTTTCCACAAAAATCTCATGTTCACATGACATGCAACAGGGTACAGTATTGTGAAAATGCTGGGAACGATATAGATGAGCCATCATCCATATCATAAGTTAAAAGGGGTTTTATTTTCTGAGAATACAGCTGCAGGGAAATCCAGAACAGGTAATCAGTGATGGAACTGAAAAATATCACTTCCTTGGGTGTGGAATCCTGGAAACAATATAAAAGGAGTTAGTGGTGCAAATGTTTCTCACTTGGGTAAACTATAGCAAGAAGAAATGGCAAGATATATTGTCAAAGTTCAACCAAGGCCAACAGACAGAGTTTACATCAAATTTTCAGATAGCCAGGAAAAAGAGTATCTAATTCAAGGTGACACTGTAAGTAAATTTGAATACATAATTGTACAGCCTGTTTGTGATACTACGTTTGTGTTACTTACGACAATGTTGTGTCAAAGTTACTACTTTTGTGTTACAAATATATAATTTATAAATATATAATTAATGTGTTGCACAGGTAACTTTTTAAGAGACTATGTTGAAAGTAGCACAAAATGTGTTCTCCTATTAGATATGGGTGTGCATAAAATTTTTTTGAAGTTAATGTATGTGTTGTTTTGAGAGTGGATAAAATAATTTTATGAAAAACATATGTAACCCTATATATATTATTACATTTTAAAATAGCCTGAAAACAGCTTACAAAAAGTTTTATTTTCAATCTCACTACTTTCATCCACCATACACTGCTGTTGTGTAACTAATCATTCTTGTCCCCCAAGACAATTGAGTTAAGCGAAACACCAAAGGAAATCACCGTACGACAGGAGAGAACTTGGCGTCGTATTTTCAGATCATGGCGCTGCATGTATGTGACCATTACCTCCTTGGACTCGGAGAAGGAACTCTACTTCCCTGTCTTCAGGGGGATTGACTCAGCTGGGTTGACCATCAAGGAAGATTCAGGTAAGAATGATCAATCCCTGAGTTCAGCAAAATAATTGAGATTCAAACCTTGTATAGCAATGCGATTGGGCTGTGTCAAGGTTGTGTTGTACCAGGTGAAAGAAAGGTGGGGACATGATTTGTAGCCAAAAGGGTCAATGGAGGTTCTGTACATCCTCTCCTGGGAGTGGACAGGGTGGCAGTTTGCTCACTGGCTATTTGCTACGCTGTAATCTGACTGATACTAAAATAAAGACTTTCTTTCTGTGAAGTTAACCTTCTGTGATGTGAACATTTAATTGAATTTAAATTGTTTGGTGCTCAGCCATAGTTGTGTTTTCCTTTTAAAGAATTCTGTTTGTGCTGCTTATTCTAACCTGCATGTCCTTGCTGGAATATTAGATCAAAATTACCTTCAGTTCTAATAATATGAAGGTGGTAAAGTCTCATAAAGTCTTCCCTTTATAAGAATTAAAATAATGATTGTATTTTAAACAGAAGAGTTTGAATATATATTGAATTTGAACCATCATTTCACATTCAATTTCAATAATCACCTGGGCCTCATTTTTCAAAACTGAATCTGGAGCAAAAAACTAAATGCAGAAAATGAAATCTGCATTTAGTACACTGCATAGCCATAGCTTTTCAGTCATTTGATTAACCTCTATGTTGCCATTTTTGGGTCAAATAATAAGAACATACTTATTAACAGAAAATTAAAGCCACATAAAAATTGTTCTTACTTTTATCATACATTTATTTGCACGTATACAATAGTATACAATATTCAGGGTGTAAAATGTTTAGTGAAATTAATTTTTTTCAAGGAAGATAGGCAGTATTTCCCCAAAATCAACATAATTTATCTCAACGAAGCAGGCCTGTATCCACCCTTCCAGAGGAATCAAGGTTATCCCAATATTTGGCATCAAATCCATCCTTTTTTTGCCTTTGAAGCTTTGAAAAATGTAAAAGCAACATTTAAGATGATTGAAGGTAGGGTTGGATCACCAAATAATATCAGTGTTACATGTATCCATGTTGATACACCAAATATTAAGATTTATTCCAAACCGATTACTGTTATCTTCTCAGAAAAGCCTTGAAAAACTGGGTCCAGGTCAAATGGAAAAAAAGTTATTCAGTCCATTTTATTATTGAAAAGTAGTCCTTTAATGGTCTAGATGCATACTCAAATGCTATTGAAGGTCTGCAGAATGTCCTAATATCTGTGATGTACCATTCAGAGGACCCAAGCGCAGACCAGTGAATATGCAAAAATGTTGTCTTTAATTACATTTACATTTACATTTTACATTTTAGTCATTTGGCAGACACTTTTAGTCCAAAGCGATTTACAAGTGCTTTGACATTGGACTTAATTCAGTCCAATGTCAAAAGCCAGGTAATCAGAATATACAGTGCCAAATCGAGTTGTAAAAGAATAGTAGTAAACAAAAGCAGGGGTCAAAAATCCAGGAAATCAAAGGGCTGAGGTACAAATGGGCTAGGCAATGAAAGCAGAAAACGAATATCAAAACTAAATAATCCAATGTGCAAACAAAACCAAAGGGGCAAGGCAACCTCGAAAATAAGGAATCTCAATTAATCAGGCTTATAAATAATTCTTTGTATGAAGGTGGTTGTGCATGCAATCCTGGGATGGCAGGACAGAAGGGAAGAATGTCCCCATTGTAGCACTTGAGATCTGCCCACAGGAGGAATGTATAATCAGTTTCAGGACAGTTACTCAGACCAGCTTCACCATTCTGGGCATTGTGTATGATGTCCTCGATCTCGAGTCGAATGGCACTGATGAAACAACTGGCGGCTAGAATGCTGTCCCTGCTGGAAAACTTGTATCTTCTAGACAGGGCATCGGGTTTGACATTCTTCGGACCGGGGTCATAAGCAAGCGTGAAATAAAATCTTGCAAAAAATAGAGCCCATCTGGCCTGCTGGGAGTTGAGTCGCTTAGCCGTTTCTTAGTTCTCCAAGTTTTTGTGGTCAGTCCACACCAGAAAAGGGATTTGGGCTCCCTCCAACCAATGTCTCCTGCTGGCTAGTTTAACTGCCAGCAGCTCCCAATTGCCGATGTCATGATTATCTTCAGTGGGAGAAAGGCGGCAAGGAAAGAAGGCACAGCGATGTACTTTATTGTACTTGTTATAGCGCTGTGACAGAAGATCCCCCACCCCGATGTTTGAGGCATCCACCTCCACTACAAATGGAGGGTGGGGTCTGGATGGATAAGAATAGGGGCTGTTGTGAAATGCTCCTTAAATTTAAGGAATGCCTAGCTCTCACATCCCACTGGAAAGGTCTTCTTGATGGATGTGAGGGCAATGGCGATGGTACTGTAATTGCGGATGAACCTGCAGTAGAAGTTTGCGAAACCCAGGAAACTCTGCAGCTCCTTATGGTTACTTGATGGAGGCCACTCGACCACTGCTGTGACCTTCTTGGGGTCCATTCTGATACTGCCTGCAGAAACGATATAACCCAACAAAGAAGTAGTGGGGCAGTGGAACTCACACTTCTCTGCTTTTACAAAGAGGCGATTCTCCAGAAGACGTTGAAGGACCTTGCGGAAATGAATGTCATGTTCTTCCTTGGATCTGGAATGGATTAGAATGTCATCCAGGTACACAAAACTGGTGAAAACACTGAGCGGCACAGAATGGGCTCCAACCCAAAATCTTGTCTCTTTTCCAGTCCATCTCGGGGTTGTGTTTGACCAACCAGGGCTGACCCAGGGTGATGGGGGAATGTGCTCCTCTACTCACTAGTGGGCGTTGGCTTTTAACAGGCACATACAGACAAAGTGCCCCGGTTTCCCACAGTAGAGGCACACTTGGTTACTCATCGTCCTATCCCTCTCCTCTTTGGACAGACCGGTATGGTCCACTTGCATCAGTTCAGTCTCAGATGCTTGAGTAGGAGGTGTCCGCTGGCTCTGGAGTTGTAGAACCGCCTGGAGTGACCCAGACCTCGGAAATGCTAGCAGTCCCGGAGGCATGTATCCACCCAGATGGCCAGTGCGATGAGTTCCTCCAAATCTTCGGGCAGCTCCCAGATCAACAGCTCATCCTTGATGCGCTCTGCAAGGCCATTGAGGAACATGTCGTACAGTGCCTTGCTTTCCCATCCACAAGATGTCGCTAGTGTCTGGAAATCGATAGCGAAGTCGGACACACTGTGTCCCTCCTGGCGCATGCGCAGGAGCTCTCGGGCTGGTTTGTGGCCAGGTTTAGAGCGATCGAACACCCGCTTCATTTCCGCAGCGAACATCTTGGAAGTCTGCAAGCAGAGGAGTCTCGCCTTGCCCCATCAGTTGCGTAATGATGTATGCTACCTAGGCCTGCTTGGTGGGGAAGATGGTAGGCTGAAGCTGAAAGATGAGTTGACACTGAAGAAGGAAGGGATGACATCCTCCAGGCTCCCCGACATATTTCTCTGGAGGGGGTAGGCGGGGTTCTCGCACTGGTGCAGGTGGAGTACTCGGAGCTGGTGGAGCAGTAGGTAGCCAGGAATTGGGATTGGGTGAAGCGTGGTTGTCAGGTTGGCCAGGCAGCTGGTGATGGACTGCAGATGTTGGGAGACTGCATCCAATTGCTTCTGCTGACGGCCCAATGCAGCTCCATGGTTTCCCAGCACAAACTGCAGCTGGGAGTGGTCTGCTGGGTCCATCCTGGTCAGAAGGCCCAAGCGCAGACCAGGGAATATGCAGAAACGTTGTCTTTAATTCAGTCCAATGTCAAAAGCCCGGTAATCAGAAGATACAGTGTCAAATCGAGTTGCAAAAGAATAGTAGTAAACAAAAGCAGGGGTCAAAAATCCAGGAAATCAAAGGGCTGAGGTACAAAAGGGCTCGACAAAAACAAAGTTGACGAAGGCAGAAAAAGAATATCAAAACCAGTGTCTTCAGGAATCTCAATGATCAGGCTTACAAAGAATCGGCAACTGAAAAATGATCAACGTTCTGACAGTGGGTATAACAGAGACTGGGGTTTATATACACAAAGGGAAGCGACATACTAGGCATGGCAAAAGAGGGAGGAGGGTTTCGCAAATACACAAGAGGTGAGGAACATGAATGGGTAGTAATACAGTAATAAGGGGGAAACGGACTGGATACACACAGACCCACATGTAATACAAACGGCTCAGGATTAGGGAGAACACAATTGCACAGTTAAGATTTAAGAGACGTAGTGAGAGCAGGGAGCAGGTGTGAACACTTTGCTGAATCAAAGCAAGCAATTAATGATAGAATAGAGAGGTAGAGTTAAAGAGCAGAATCTAAACTGGGGATAAAGTTAGTATGTTAGTTTATGTGATTAGATATAATTACCCAAAACCAGTGACTGTTAGTTTGTTAGTTAGACAGACAGTGTGATAATATAATTAGTACTGTACAAAATCTGTATTAGTTGTTATTAGTATATTAGTGCTATCTCCAACATGAACTAGAGAAAAAGAAGGAAATAGGAACAAGCGAGATTGAGAAGGAATCACAGGAAACCGGAAAATTCAGAAACCACCCAAATAGTGCAGCACGCAGACGGGGGAGTGACTTGGGCTCAGAAACATACAGACACAGACATAACAGTGGAAGATGATTGCAATGAACTGTAATGGACGAATAAACAGAAGACCAGATATGAATAATGAAAAATAATAAATTACATAAAATAACAAATAAACTAACTGTCATAATTTTTATTTTAAATTACAGCGAAGTTACCACACGATGATACCTCTGAGGAGAGAAAGGAATCTTTGAGCAAAAATCGCAAATTTCAAGGTAAAATGTGTACACATGGTTCACTTCTTACTATTTACTACAATATATGAACAACAAAACCACAATGATGGACCAGAAATGTCGATGCTGTGTCAATGATGTCATTAATTTCATAACAACAATGATCTATAGCTTTTAGATTAACAAGTATTACAAAAAAATTGTTTTTCTCCACAGAAACAATTCATCAGCATGAAAAAGGTAAGTCACACTAATATTTAATGTTAACCATGTATAAGGTTATTGTATATAACCCCATGAACACATTTCCCTTTTGCACTTTTTTTTCTGTCTATGTATTCCCCCAAATGGTCTGCTACTGTATGACAACATAGCTAAAATGTTATATTTTATACCAAGTTAATATTCTTTGCAGTTCACAATGCAGCCACAGTAATAAAATAGAAATTGTGATTTTGTGAAAAGTATAGAGAGACAGGAAGAATGGGAGCGAGAGAGAGGGGAAGACATGTGACAAATGTCGGACTGTCAGATTCGAACCGCCGACGTTGCGGCTCGCAATGAGCATGCGGTCAGTGCTCTACAGGCTGCGCCACCGAGACACCCGATTATGTGCATTTTTACAGTATGAATTGTCAATACTGGGTAATTGTATTCAATAGGTGGCGCTATTTAAAAATTCTTTGAGAATACCATGCCAGTCATACCCAGTCATCCATTAACACTGAATTGCTACTGTACAAATTACGGGGGTTCAAAGTCCTCCAAAATTGCAATTGTATTCAATTCATGACATATTAATTATTATTCTTAAACTGTTTTCAGGTTGGTTTTCTGGAAAAGCCATACGATTCTTGAAGTTGATATACATGTCATTTATTATGTGCATTTTTACTGTCAGAATTTCTAATTATGGGATTGCAAAATATTCAACAATTTAGTGGTATTTCCTGAAAACAGTTGTTTATGTTATGTATGGTTCCGAAGACCCAAACACAGACCAAGGGATATCCAAAAACATTGTCTTTATTACAGTCCAACTCACAAGCCAAGAGATTACAAGACACCGTGCCAAATTGAGATGCAAAAAGGAAAGTAGTAAATAAAAGCAATGGTCAAAAATCCAGGAAATCAGAGGGCTGAGGTACAAAAGGGCTAGGCAAAAACAATGTCAACGAAAGTAGAAAATCAATATGAAAACCAAGTAATCAGATAGGCAAACAAAACCAAAGGGATCCGGCAAGCTCAGAAAAACAGGCAAAGGGGTGTCTGCAAGAATCTCAATAAATCAGCCTTACTAGAAATCGGCAACTGAAATAGGATCAACATTCTGACAAAGAACAATGCAGAGACTCAGGTTTAAATACATGAGGGAAGGTGACAAACTAGGCGGGGCTCAAGAGAGAGCTGGGCTAAACAAAGACAACAGGTGGAAAACATAATAGGGTAATGATACAATAACAAGGGAGAAACGAAAAGGTGAACATAAACCAACAAGTAATACAGATGGCTCCGGATTAGGGAGTGGCATTTGCATAGAGTTAGGAGACGTAGTGATAGCGAGAGGCAGGTGCACCTGAAACTAAGCAAGTAATCAGTGATAGAACAGAGAGGTGGAGTTACAGAGCAGAATTGAAATGGGAGATAGCATGAGTAAATTTGTAAATTACGTGCTTAAATCTAAATTACCCAAAATAAGTGACTGTTAGTTAATTAGTTAGACAGACAAATAGTGTGTTAATATAATTAGTACTGACAATATCTGTTAGTTGTTATTAGTAAGATTAGTGCTATACAACATGAACTAGCGAAAAAGCAGGAAGAAAGAAAATACGAGACTGGGAAGGAATCGTTGAAACCCGGAAATCTCCGAAACCACCTGAATAGTGCAGCAAGCAGACAGGGGTCAAGAACATATAGACACAGACATAAGAGGGGATGACGAATGCAATGGACTGTAATGGATCACAATAAACCAGATAGGAAATAATCATAAATAACCAGAATTACAATAAACAAACAGACAGGAACATTACAGTTTATGTATATATTTTTATATAATGTCATGAATTGAATTCAATTACCATTTTGGAGGACTTTGCAATCCCATAATTTCAGGTTTGTACAGTAAATTTAAGCCTATATGAATAGGGCTGGCATCACACTCTTCAAGACTGCATTTTGTTCATATTTCTATGGATTTTTCCATAAATGTAATGACATGTATGGCAAATATGGCAAAGTTTGCCATCCCATAATTTCAAATTGATGCAGTTAAAATGCACATAATCAATGGAGTTCATACGTAGGATGACTTTCTTCAGGAATATCATGGGTTTTACTGAAAATAATTTCCATCCATCCATCCATTATCTTAACCTGCTTATCCTGATCAGGGTTGCAGGGGGGCTGGAGCCTATCCCAGCATACATTGGGCGAAAGGCAGGAATATACCCTGGACAGGTCGCCAGTCCATCACAGGGCACACACACCATTCACACACACACTCATACCTATGGGCAATTTAGACTCTCCAATCAGCCTAACCTGCATGTTTTTGGACTGTGGGAGGAAACCGGAGTACCCGGAGGAAACCCACGCAGACACGGGGAGAACATGCAAACTCCGCACAGAGAGGCCCCGGCCGACAGGGATTTGAACCCAGGACCTCCTTGCTGTGAGGCAGCAGTGCTACCCACTGCACCATCCGTGCCGCCTCTGAAAATAATTTGATTTATTATATTTGAATTGAATACGATTGCCATTGTTAGGGAAAAATGCCCTTTTTGACATTTCACAGGTGAGCATCGTCTGATGAAATAGATCCCAGTAAATTCGTATTTATTTGCAAAGGAATGACAGAATGTGAGAAAGCTTACTGGCTTGCTGATTTGAATCAGACATAGTGAGACTCTTATACAAACTTTTCCAGAAGGGGGGGCTTTACCAAAACAAAAAGACATGAAGCTGGCCACGAACCTTTAACAGTATTTTGTCTTCTGAATACCCCTTGTTGACCTTGCTGTAAGACCAGAATGTGCTAGCTGAGAAGCAGAGACATTAAGGTCAAAGGCTGTCTGTCTGCTGGGAGAGGGACAGAGAAAGACTTCTAGTAAGCACTTAATTCGGAATTGGTCTAATAGTAATAAGGATTATCACTAAGAAGTAATTTGTAATCATGTGATTGTCTTTGTTAACACATATTGTTAACTAAGAATCAATTAAGAAAATTACCCTTACACCATTTTGGAGGAATTTGCAATCCCATAATTCCAAATTCCAACAGCAAAAATTCACAATGGCATGTACACCTTGGCTAGTGGTCTTCAAGAATCATATGCTTTTTGAGTTTGATTGAAATTTTTAAATAGTGCCATGTATTGAATTGAATGCCGATTATGGCCAATATCCCATAATTCCAAATACCAACAGTAAATGCGCACAGAATCAATGGCATGATTACCTATGAAGGTGGTCTTCATGAATAGAGTGGAATATTGTACTGTGGTGGGGCTCCATCACGAAACTGACCAGGAATTGAAGTTCAATGGTTTTATTGCTCAGGAATCACATGATCAAGCAGTCAGGTTTCAACACAGTACAACGTTTAAATGGCAGCTGAGCCGATCACCTGCAAACCCCACACAGATTAAAATGTACTTTTAACATACATGCACACATTTTATTAAACGCTGACATCGTTCGCAAGTCAACTAACACATTTTCATTGACAATTTTAGGCAGCAGCGCTTGAGTAATTAAAAAGTCATGTTGCCAACACGGAAGTGGCTGACTTAGCGAACCTCCAAACACCACATTGCCCCCTCCTGAGTCTTCACAAAAGTATTTTAGTCGCTACGGCAATCGCCGCAGGCAACTAGGGCTATACTCACCGGGTGAGCTGCGGATTGTATGTCGAGGGGTGTCCCCGGGCCCTCGGGTAGGGAGGGGGATGCCTCAACGTCCTGAGCCGTGGTCTCCACTAGCAGTCATAAGGTGGTAGTCGGTCATGGTGGAGGAACAGCACTCGTGTCCAGGTCTTGGTGCACGCCCGGTAGACCACGTCGGAGACCTTGGCCAGGACGGGGCACGGCCCCTCTCAATGACACGTCAATTTTGGGGACACCCCCTTCTTGCAGTGGGGTGTGTATACCCATATCCGGTCACCAGTCCCACACCAGCCAATGTATCCCTGAGTTGATTTGCGAGTCCACCGGGGTCCACCGTAGTCCCAGCCAAACAGCAGGAGGGCGGGCATGCACTGAGTGGACTCTTGCATTGCTGTTCTGTAACCCCACAGCACCAGTGTTGTTAGTATGTGTTAGCCGTGGTCGCTGCACTTTGGTCGGGGACCGCATATGCCTCTGGCCACTTGGTAAAATAGTCCATGGTCACAAGGACATACTGGTTCCCCGAGTCAGTGGTGGGGAAGGGGTCCAGCACATGGACCCCCACATGCTCCATGAGAGCCCCCACTAAGTACTGTTGCAGGGGGGCTTGTGAGCATTGTGTGGGCCCTTTCTGGGCAGTGCAGGCATCGCAGCAGTGCACAAACAGTTCCAAGTCTCGGTTGCACCAGTCGATGGAGCGTCTTGGCAATCCCAAAGTGCTCTTGAACAAGCCGCAGGGCTAAAGGCCGGAGCCCCCATGGCACCAGCAGCTGTGGTACATCAGTCCCTTGCTGTACACGGCACCAGCAGTCATCACATGCCCCAGGGAAGTATTTTCTCGCCTCAGCAGATTGCACTTTTTAGGGCTCAGGCGTAGCCCAGTTTGGCAGATGGCAGTAAAGACCTCACGGAGGAGGGTCAGGGTGTGGCTGAAGTCTATTGCATGCACCAGCTGTCATGGTTCTGGTCGGGATTCAGCTAGGTTTTCCAGACATTACCTAGATGGCGTCATTGTCACATTTTGTCCTATTTTGGTAATTAATTTAACTTCGGCAATGAATGGCAATTAGGTAATCAATGCCCTCGTGCTGATGAATGATTATAATTGCCTGCCGCGTGGGATCTGATTACTGATCAAGGCTAGCTATGGTGGCCTGTAGCGTAGTGGTTAAGGTACAGGACTGGTACCCGCAAGGTTGGTTGTTCGATCCCCGATGTAGCCACAATAACATCCGCACAGCCGTTGGGCCCTTGAGCAAGGCCCTTAACCCTGCATTGCTCCAGGGAAGGATTGTCTCCTGCTTAGTCTAATCAACTGTACGTTGCTCTGGATAAGAGCATTTGCCAAAATACCATTAATGTAATGTAATGTAAGCTATGTGCCTGTCTATTTAAACCCAGTTTCTCTTTAAATCGTGGCTTGTTTGTTACATTCCCCATAGCACGTTATTTTAGTTCCATTTGTGCATTGTGTGAAGGGTGACTGAAGATTCTTACTTACCTTTTGTGACGGAGTCTATGGAAGCTAAACACGTAGCAATTCTCCGTCAACTTAGGGTAGTGAGGAGTCTACCACATCTTCACTTTCACATTTTATTTTGGTGCACAAATGTTAGACACAGGACCGGTGGAAGACAGGATTCCTCAGGGAGTTTGAGACCCCGTTTGCTGATTCCTACGGTCTACGCCAACAGTTCGATTTTTGAGGTTATTGCACCCTTGTTCCGCAAGCTTTCTCTCATTTGCTATTTGTCCACATAGTTTGATTCCGCCTTGTTTAAAAGGGAAGTAAGGAGCTTTAGGCAAAGTTAAAGTGGACCCAGGAGTACTGAGACCCGCTGGTAATTAAGATTGGTTCAGACTCCCAACAGTTTTGATCAAGCCTAAGGGGAGGTCAATACTTTCTCTTTCCGTAGGTGGATATTGGTCTTGGTGCCATTTTGTGTCTTTCCAGTAGAGTGCGGCTTCCCAGCTTGGCAGCCTTCTGACGTTTACTTTAGTATAGCGAGGTACATTGGGAGCAATAATTATTTGATCCCTTGCTGATTTTGTAGGTTTACCCACTTACAAAGAATGGAACTGTGTAGAATTTTAATCATAGGTACATTTTAACATTGAGAGACAGAATATCACAAAATAATCCACAATAACAACATCATATACATTTTATAAATTTAATATCATATTTTCACATTCAAGTATTTGATCCCCTTCCAATCAGCAATAATTCTGGCTCCCACAGACCAGTTAGTTTTCCATTAAGAAGCACTCCTAATCTCAACTCATTACCCAAAACACCTGTGTCAACTCGTTACATCTTTTACCTATGATTAAAATTCTACACAGTTCCATTCTTTGTAATTGGGCAAACCTACAAAATCAGCAAGGGATCAGATAATTATTGCTCCCAGTGTATTTGGTTTTGTCACTTTTTAAATGCATTGTTTTCATGGTTGTTGTCGTCTTTGTTGGTCATTGGATATACAGCACGAAGTCGCTATTCGCAACTGGTGGCGGATGGTGTAGTTACGTTACGTTCGCATGATCCTTCTTAGTGCCGATCTGCTTTGTGTTACACTAAGGTTAATGACACGTGTTTTGGAGAGTTCACCCCTCTCGGTGGAGAGCGGGAGACCCTCGGTGCTGCTCGTGTTTTTAGCTTGCTTTCTCGTAAGTCTCCTGCACGGTCTGTTCAGCCGAGTCGACCGTCTGGTGAATATCTCTGGTTGCTGACTTTCCTAAAAATCAAGTGGTGTACATGGTCGTTGGAGTATTGCCCTTCTCAGATGAGAGTTTTGCGAACTCACCAATGAGCTGGGGGTTCCGTGACTGAGATCCCTGTTGCTGTTTTGTGTACACTTCTTACCTCTGTGTTAGTATTCCTGCATCGTCAGTTGAATTACAGGGTTAATGTAAATGGTAAATGGTTGGAATTTATATAGTGCCTTTATCCAAAGCGCTGTACAATTGATGCTTCTCATTCACCCATTGATTGATTCATGATGACATGCAAGACCAGCTCTGTTGGGTTGTAGAACCCAGCTCGGTCGCGTTTAGACCTCCGATCCCGTTCCCTTACACCAGCAGATTGTCAAGGTATACGACACAGTGGTTTCGGGGCACGTCACTGTGGCGACATGGCTCAAGCAGTGAGAGCAGTTGTCTGGCAGTTGGAGGGTTGCCGGTTCTATCCCCCGCCCGGGCTGTGTCGAAGTGTCCCTGAGCAAGACACCTAACCCCCAAATGCTCCTGACGAGCTGGTTGGCGCCTTGCATGGCAGCCAATCGCCGTTGGTGTGTGAGTGTGTGTATGAATGGGTGAATGAGAAGCATCAATTGTACAGCGCTTTGGATAAAGGTGCTATATAAATTCCAACCATTTACCATTCACATCAGTTAGCACTCTCTCCATGAGATTCTCAAAGGTTACTGGCACGTTGCAGAGCTGAATTGTATGCCTGTGAACTGCCACAGGCCCTGGCCAATAGTGAACGTCGTCTTGGGTCTTGCTTCCGGGGGCCAGCTCCTTCTGGTCATGGAATAAATTAATTTCAGAATGTCACATAGCTAGTAACGCTAGCTAGCAAACTAGCAGAACATTTGAGCGCTTACAGCTATTAATATCTTCATGTAATGTTATTACTTCACAAAACCATTCCACAATTTTTAAATGTAAGTGACTTTATTGGCCTGACAAAGTTATGGTCAATAAAAAAAACCCTAACTTGTATCACACTTCACCAACTCAGCTCAGACTGACAAGCTAAACCAGTATACATTTTCATCTGAAAGGCTTCAGAACTAATGTCTGCGGATGGCTATAAAATTATTTTAATTGTTTCTAGGGAGGGGTGTGGGGGGTTATTTGCATTTGAATGGTTCAAGAACCAACTGGGAGGGCTACAAAAGGGGGGAGGGATTTAGCACACCTAATTGTAATACATTAGAATACATTTACCACGTCTAATTAAATTATATTCATACAAAGTAACTGATGTAATTACTAGTGTTTTCTAATGTAAAGTAATTTAATTACAAGTACGACATTTTTGTGCTAGATTTTTATAATCCACATCGTCTACATAGTCTACCCAGCACTGCACAAATGTTACGCTATCATTACAGTTACATTACATTACATTATATGGCATTTAGCAGACGCTCTTATGCAGAGCGACATACAACGAAGTGCAGATCAAACACAAGTAAAAGTGCGAAGAGGAGGTACAGTTAAAGCATATTCATCAATACTACATGTAAAATAGAAAACAGCCAAAGTTCTTCTTTTTTTGTCATTTGGCAGATGCTTTTAATCCAAAGCGATTTACAAGTGCATAGGTTCTTCCACAAATTAAAGCAACACATCCATAACTTGTAAAATACACGAGGTGTTGTTCTAATCATAGTCATCATAAGTGCAATTCAATTTTTTGTAAAAAATCTTTTTTCGTGGGATTGCTGGTTCCATCAGAATGTATGTTTTGAAGTTGTCACTCGTTCTTGTACTGTATACACCAAAAAGATTGTGATAACACTCCCAATCTGGTCTAAAAACAAATGTAAAGCCATTTCTTCTTGAAAATTTGTCAAAAACTTTTTTTACATACGGATAAAAAAGTATATAAAAGCTATTTTTAAAGCTGATATGAGCTATTTCATAAGCTCAAATGCCGGATGGGAAAATGAAAATGAAAATCCTTTCTATGTTTAGACCCAGTCCCAGAGGCAGTTCCTATGATGGCTAGAAGAAACATTGTCGTGGAAAAACCTTCTCAGAAAAGTTCTACAAGCAATATCTTTCTCAGTTTCTTACTGTAAGTACAAGTATTCCTCAATGTTTGTGAGAAATGAAATGTAGTATCAAATTATAATGAAGGTCAATATTATTTAATTACCATTGTAATAATATACATTAAGGTCCTGTGTCCACTATGCTTGTTTTCTGGCAGAAACATCTCTGACAACATCTCGCCTCAACATTCTAACGTATACTGTCCGTGCATTCCCGGAAGATATCGCTCTTTTTTGTTTGTTTGTTTGTTTGTTTATTTATATATTTAGCGTTTTCGACATGAGTTCAAGAATGAGTTGAACTCATACATGCTTGCCATAGTACGGATAAATGCTTAGAGTCATTAGGGTGCTTTTAAGTCCCGCCCCATCTAAGCTGTGATTGGTCGGATCATTACAATTGACGACCACCACACCTTTCTGAAAATTTTAACTATTTTGAACTATTTTCACATGCGCTCTCTCCCTATGGAAAATTATTGAAAAAAGGCGCTGGTGCTAGTAAAAAGAAGCATCATGGACAAAGGCCATCTTTCCCCAGAGGCAGATGCACTACAATGTTTGTCTATGGGGTGACATGGCTCAGGCAGTAAGAGCAGTCGTCTGGCAGTCGGAGGGTTGCTGGTTCGATCCCGCCCGGGCTGTGTCGAAGTGTCCCTGAGCAAGACACCTAACCCCTAAATGCTCCTGATGAGCTGGTCGGTGCCTTGCATGGCAGCCAATCGCTGTTGGTGTGTGAGTGTGTGTATGAATGGGTGAATGAGAAGCATCAATTGTACAGCGCTTTGGATAAAGGTGCTATATAAATGCCAACCATTTACCATTCTTTCAATCAAGTCATTCTTATATAATTTCTGAAACAAAATATATACTTTGCTTTGTAGGGGCATCATCAGCATTTTCCCCGAGCAGTTGCAGTAAGTATTTAAAGATTCATAATCTGCATTTCTCAGATGTACTGTATATACAGTATATGGGTCTATGCAGATCAGATTTTCTCTGAAGAATGATGAACATAATATAATTAGGTTCAAAGAATTTTCTCACCATTGACAATTTTAAGTCTAAATGATGGTTTAAGCAGAATTGTAGATCTCATCATCATCATCATCATCATCATCATCACCACTGCAGCAGTAAAATCACCTACTATAAATGCCACAAGATCAGTGGTTCAGTCTAACTTGTATTATATTTACCATTAGATATAGAGTTTGCTTTTCCTATAACTCCAAAACATGCTTAAGCAAGTACATAAGTCTGAATAGGGCCCTTGCAGACTTCAGTTGATTTCAACTCCAGTTAATTAAACATTTCTTCTTTTCATTTCCCATGCAGAATTGTCAATAAAGTTATTATATTTAAGTTACTTGAAGGGAGCCCAATTCAGGGAAATGCTATCAAGTGTTTTTGCCTTATTCAATTCAATATTTTTGATTTTGAAATACATGTTAAAATATGTTCTATGTTATGTCTTTTCTTTATAGTTTCACTCACAAACCTGGCCTCCCAGGTTTCGTGAAAGGAGGGAACTTCTTTGACTTGCCAAGAGAACTGTGGTTTGAGTTTGGCAAGATTTTTACATTGGTTCGCAATGCAGTCAAGATGTAAGTGGAAATCCAATCTTTTCACCTCATTGCTCACTATAATAGCAGACTGTCAACAGTTATACTCTTATACATCTACAACAAAGAAATTCTGATCAAACAAACATTTTGAGTGAGTATATGGTTAATAATTCTGAAAATGGGCTGGGCCAGTGAGGGGTTTTTTTTTTTCAGGGTGAAATTTTCAATCACTATGAAAGCATTAAAACTCATGGTTCTATCTGTATACCCATTTTAAGATACCATTGCTTTCGTGACAACTTATTCTGTAACATAGGTGATAAAACAAGCAGACCTCACCTTCTCTGAATTTTGGAAATTCGCAAAAGATACCTTATCGAAAAAATAAAGTAATGTCAATGTGCTTTCCGGCAAAGGACCAAATGCATTATAGTTTCTCATTCTAAAAATGTGCTAAATTGCTAGAATGGCCATTGTTTACTTTCCCTGGAGATATTATCTTTGTTATAGTTGTTGGTTTTATGCAAAGCTGTTTAATATGTTTTTGTATTCAGTGAATGTGGTTTTCAAACCCATTTCTTGAGCAAACAAGCCTGTTCTTCCGTCAGTCTCATGTCAGGATCTAGGTTGTTAAAGTCTAAGCTTCCCTTTCACACCTCAGTGATAATTTGGTTTTACAGCAAGGTGTGCTTGTGAGAGCATAATTGTGGTTCTCAAAGAAATGCTCAGAGGCATGTAAATCCCATGAGACTCACTAGCAGCTAATTACATTATATATTATATACTACTCTGGCCTGGTTAAATAAGAATAAGAGGTCATTCAATTCATGTTCATATTCGTCCTTGATAATTGACAAACAAAATATTTGTTTTGAGACACCAAAATTTCAGTCTATATATTTAAGAAGAAACAGAATATTCTTCTTAAGCTTTTTGAATGTGGCTGACAATTAATGACAATTGCAGTCTAAATGTAGTCTGTTTTAATCACAATTGCCATCTTTTGTACATGTGTCTAATAATTAAGTGAGGCAGAGACAATTTTCCGGAGACTTTGGAACTTTTGCCGCAAGTGGAAGAAAATTGATGACATCAGGAATGTGTTTTGGTTTCCGAGCAAAAAAGCAGGTTAGTCAACTTCAGCTCTTACATAAGTTTAACATAAAAACCATGTCATTCTTGAGCAGTTATTGCAGTTCTTTTCAATGCTAGAGCTTTTAATCAAATCATATTATTCAGTTCTTAGTCAATTAGGAACTTGTTTTAAATAACATACATCAAACATTTTGACACTTATATTTAATAATCAACAACAAAATAAATAATGTCTTATTTTGCTGTTGTATATTTAAGTAAAGGATTGGATTTCACTAAATCTTGACACATATTCAGAGTTACAATATGTCATGATCACCATCTGAGTGAATCTCTTCAGAGAAAAGGAATGTGAAGCAGTAATGTACACCCTAAAACATTTTTAAAATGTCTGAGTCTGAGGAGCATGTGGTAATATAACATTTTAAGTGACACATTTCTGTATTATAGCATACATCTCACAAAACTGGAAGAATGATGGTTTTTTTGGCCACCTGTTTCTGAATGGTTGTAACCCAATAATGATCAAGAGGTACACAGAAGATCAGCAGAAAATTCCAATGGAGACTTTGGAAAAGGTGTACCCTGATATTAAGGAAAATATCCAGGTGAGATGCTGTTGCATTGCTTGGTAAAACTTTATACAGATATTGTTAATATGTGATTTTTTAACAGCCACTTGCTCTAAATGTTAATGTGTATTAAACATAAATCATTGTTGCAATAATAATAATAATAATAATAATAATAATAATAATAATAATAATTAATAACAATAATAATAGTAATTTTTGTTGTAAAGAATCCTGGCCTTCAAAATAACTTGTACTAATATCCTCAGTCCTGTAAAACAATTTCAATGAAAAAAGGACTTGCTGGAACAAATAGAATGTGCTTGTGTAGGATGAAGCAGTATTTCATCTGAATGGTGGAGTTAGTAAAAATGCAAAATTATGTATATTTCATAATGTGTCAAATGGGTGAACTTTGCAAAACATGAAAAAATGAGTTCCAGAACCAGATGTTGTGATTCTGAATTCCATCAGCCTCACTGCAAAACATAGAACAGATTCATGCCTACTGAATCCACTTCTGTTACACTAGAATGGAAGCATCTATGTGGTGGACTATGGGATACTGGATGACAGGGGAGATATACTCAAGAAGACACCACAGTTCTTGGCTGCACCCATTGTGCTGCTTCTACAGACTGAGGAGGAGCTAAAGCCTATTGCCATACAGGTAAATTCATTGCATAAGACTTTCAAACTAAGTTTGTGTGAATTGCAATAGTCCAGGCGGGACAGAACCATCACTTGGACCAGGAGCTGGGTCGAGTAGGGGGTGAGTGTTGTATAGGAAGAACCTGCATGACCGGGTCACCGCCACAATGTTCGCGGAAAGGGACAGTCTGTGGTCCATCACCACGCCGAGGTTCCTTGCACTGGGTGATGGTGTGAGTGTGGTATCCCCGAGGGAAATGGAGATATCCAGGTGGGGAGAGGTATTAGCAGGGATGAATATCATTTCAGTCTTGCCTGGGTTGAGCTTTAGATAGTGGTTGTCCATCCAGCTCTGGATGTCACTCAGGCAAGCAGAGATACGGGCAGAAACCTGCGTATCAGACGGCGGGAACAAGACGAAGAGTTGGGTATCATCCGCATAGCAGTGGTAGGATAGCCCATGTGCAGTGATCACAGGGCCAAGGGAAGGAGTGTAAAGAGAAAGAAGAAGCGGGCCTAGGACTGAGCCCTGGGGAACTCCTGTGGCAAGGGGCCGAGGTGTCAATACCGTACCAGCCCAGGCAACCTGGAAGGAGCGACCAAAGAGGTAGGACTCAATCCAGTCCAGGGCTGTGCCACAGATGCCCGTTGCTGACAGGGCGGACAGGAGGATGGAGTGATCCACAGTGTCAAAGGCAGCAGAGAGATCTAGAAGAATGAGGACAGAGGAGAGGGAGGCTGCTCGTGCGGCATGGAGCGACTCACTGACGGAAAGGAGCACGGTCTCTGTCGAGTGGCCCGAACTGAAGCCAGACTGATGGGGGTCTAGCAGGTTGTTGTTAGAAAAGAAAGAAGAAAGTTGAGTAGAAGCAGCTCATTCTATGGTTTTAGAAAGAAAAGGAAGAAGAGATACCGGGCGGTAGTTCTGGATGATGGAGGGATCCAGGGTAGGCTTTTTTAGCAATGGAGTGATGTGGGCCCTCTTGAAGGATGCAGGAAAACAGCCGGAAGACAGGGAGGAGTTGACAAGGGAGGTGACAAATGGGAGAATGTCAGGTATGATAGTCTGGAGAAGAGAAGAGGGGATAGGGTCAAGGGCACAGGTTGTAGGGCGGTGGGAGAGCAGGAGTTGAGAAACATCAGAGTCTGTAAGGGGGGAGAAAGTGGAAAAGGAAGGGATGGGCCTAGAGGGGGGGAAGGGCACAGTAAGGCGGGCGGTGGTTGTAAAGGATCTGCGGATGATTGTGACCTTCTCATCGAAAAAGTCATCAGCAGCGAAGGAGGACTGAGGTGGAGGAGGCGGTGCGTTGAGGAGAGAGGAGAAAATGGAGAACAGTTTCCGGGGGTTAGAAGCGGAGTTCTGAATTTGGGTCTGATAGTATTTTGCTTTGGCGGCAGTGACAGCAGAAGAGAATGCCGCCAGGAGAGACTGGTAAATTGTGAGGTCTGAAGGGTCTCTGGATTTTCCCCATTTCCTCTCCGCTGCGCGGAGGCTGGTCCTGGAGGTACGGAGGGTGTCAGATATCCAAGGACTGGGAGGGGATGTGCGAGGTGGCTTTGAGACAGGGGGACAGAGAGAGTCAAAGGCGGAGGAGAGAGATGAAAGGATGCAGAGTCAGTGGGGAGTTTGAAGAAGGATTCGAGAGGGGGGAGTGAGGCGGTTACAGTGCTGGCAAAGGAAGAGGGTGAGAGGGAGTGGAGGTTACGGCAGGCTGAGGAAGTGTGGGTGGGAGGAGGGGGAGGAGGATGGGGAGGAAGAGGGAGGGAGAATGAGATGAATGAGATGAAGTGGTGATCAGATGTATGCAGAGGGGTAACCGTGAAATCGGAGCATGAGCAGTTCCTCACAAAGACAAGCTCTAGGACATTGTCCGCCTTGTGGGTTGGAGGAGAGTGTTGCAGAGTCCGAAGGAGTGGATTAGCGGTAGGAAGGCAGCAGCCTGGGAGGCTTCTAGGTGGATGTTGAAGTCTCCAAGGAGAATCAGTGGGGTGCCATCCTCAGGGAAGGAGCTGAGAAGGGTGTCTAGCTCATCAAGGAAGTTTCCCAGGGGCCCTGGAGGACGGTAGATAACTGCAATGAAAAGGTTAGTAGGGTAAGATACTGCAACAGAATGGAATTCAAAAGTGGATATGGACAGATCAGAGAGGGGGAGAACAGAGAATTTCCATGAGGGGGAAATTAAAAGACCAGTACCACCGCCACGGCCGGAAGACCGGGGAGTGTGCGAGAAGGAGAAGGAGGATGAGAGGGCAGCGGGAGTGGCGGTGTTGTCAGGTGTGATCCAGGTCTCCGTGAGGGTAAGGAATTGTAGGGACTGGAGGGAGGCATATGCAGGGATGAAGTCAGCCTTCCGAGTGGCAGACTGGCAGTTCCACAGTCCCCCTGTGACAGCAAAGCCCTCACAGGGGGTCAGCGGGGGGTAGCTGAGGTTTGAGGGGTTCCGACGCTGTGGAGGCCCACGTCACGGGGGGGTCTTCGAGGGAGAGAGCAGACTGGGATGGGGTGAAACATAACATCACAAACTGGGACGGAGCGACGCTAGAGTCTGAGCACGCCTATTTTAATCGCCTACAATTTCTCACAAGCAATATCAAATCAAAGCTAATCTACTGATAAATTCCACAGCTATTTAAGCTATTTAAGACACATGTTCAATCACTTTACAGGTATGCAACTAGTAGAAGTGATTAACAGCAATAGACAAGCCCTAACCCTTGCTGTTCAAATTAGCAATTTAAAAATCAAACGTTACCCCATCTAGAGGAAAGTCCGCAGCGAGACTAGAGCACCTGGGGCCTCATTTATAAAACTGTGCTTAGGATTCATGTCAAAAGGTTGCGTAAGCATGAAACCCAGGACGTGCGGACGCACAAAAATATTCTGATTTATAAAACAGTGCATACGCACGTCCCACGCCAGTTTTCCTTTATAAATCACAATCAACTCTAAATGTGGCGCACCTTTGCCAGCTTCATGTCCCGCCCACAGTTGCCTATAAATAGGCAGTGAAACACCCCTAATGAATATGCATTTCACGAAGACGACAATGGCAAACGCTGAAAAGAAGGCCAAGAAAAGGGATTTCAGCCATTTGATTGCCTCTGAAAAGCTACAGGTGTGGGAATTATCCTGATTGATTGTAAATGACGAACAGTTCTGCACAACGAATGTGATGATGACGATGATAATAATAATAATAATAATAATAATAATAATAATAATAATCATAATAATAATCATAATAATACGTTATTTGTCTAGCACCATTGAAAACACAGTTACAAAATGAAGAGATAAAACGAACAAAAATCCATGACAATAAACACATTATAAAACATAATATATGAATATGATAACAATATATGCACTCGTATCTGCCCAACTGACGCATTGTAAACGGTATCAGTGCAGCGTAATTTGTCCGACTGGTCACCATATTACTTATGAGAATACATTTAATAACATGAAGTATTGTTTAACAATTCATCTACATATTTGAGGGATTATTTTACAACAGCATCTCCGTTTATATTTATCATCCTAAATCATATTTTTTGGGCACTCCAGGGAGCATCAATCAAACAGCTGTTCGTTTATTCGTTGTAAGAGAGGCTTTTATCCGTTTTTGCAAATTAACTCTTCATATATGATACGTGAGAGGTAATATTTCGATTTATTTTACACAGTGGTATCTGTTGTGTATCATTTTCGACTTCTCTCGTCGCCAAATGTTGTGTTGCACTTAGGAAGTCCCGTATAGCGAGATTCAACAATACAACACTTTAAGAAGTATAACAGGGACAAAGCACGTCCTTACAGCAGCCATACCCAGCCACAACTCCCGGCAAATCTTTATACCTTTTTACATCCTACAGATATGTTTTCTGGCCTGATAGGATCCAGTGTCCCATCCACTTTTAGTGTATACCAGCTCTCCCCCACTTCTCTGACTATCTCCTCTGTCACAAAATTGCTCATCAGTTCGATCATCTCCTTTGTATTTCTGGGCTGGTGTAACGTGCATTCTGTGGAATTGTTTTTGTAATCTTTGTCAGTTCTGGATCTTTACGCATGGTGTACTCAAACAGAGACAAGAACAGTCCAATGGAGCCATGACCTCCTAGTATGCTGGCAAAACCAGCATTATCTCCAAGTAAGGGCAATTCATTCACCACTAAAAACTTGAGCATATCAATTACGGCTGACATGTAATGCCAGGTGTTCTGCATTCAGAACAGCGGAAATCTCGGTCCCCGTCTCTCTACATTTTACCAACTCCCTCCACATTACTTTACAGGCTAAATTCTCCTTTGAAGCTGCATGCTTATTTAAACCTTTGCTAGCTTCAATGGCATGTTTCCAGTAATTGAATCCCCTAACGGAGAACGTGTCACGTTTCAGGTCCGTCTCGGTCATGTTTTTCCGCAAACCTTGCGTTCCGCCTTTTCTCTCTCTCTCTCTCTCTTTCTGTCATTCACTCCCTAAGTGTTTCCATTTGTCTCTTTACTAAAACTACTACGCTAGATCAGGATTGGGTAGAGACTAACAAACTAATGATGTGTTCATGTTACCTTACGTTTCTCGTGCATGTCATTTACTAATTTACTAATGCTAGGGCAGGATAGGTTTATTACGAACGATTACTAATCTCCTTGTTAAACTTGTCATCCATCGCACCTGTTTTCCATTTCCTTGCTACGCTCTAACTAATTTTCTGCACCTGTCTACACCCGCATTTATAGCCCAGTCGCGCTACTGTTCACTGCGAAATTGTCTGCCTCTGTTTTCCACGCAACTCTTGAGCATTTACTGCTTTGATTACACGTTACGATCCAAGCCTGTTTACCGACCATAGTTTATTGATTTCTGTTTTGTGACCATCGTTTGTTTTTTGATTTCGTCCTCGCCTACCGTTTTTGTACTTTTGCCCCACTGATTGTTTCATGGTTTCGACTCCCGCTTCGCCCACGACTACGCCCCTGCCTGCCGTCCGCCTGTTCATCTGCCCCGCTGACAGCTCTCCTGCTACCGGACCTCCCTGCACGTCTACCGACTACGAGATTGCCTCTTCCCTCGGCACCGTGCTTTTTGTTTGTTTTATATTTGTTTGGCTGGATCTTCGTGTATGGACTTTGCTTGTGTTTACTACGCTCCTGGGACTCGTCCCGAATAAAGCCCTAACGGGACTTTATTTAACTATTGTTTCTGAGTCGTGCATTTTGGGTCCAACCCCCACCCACCCGTCTCAGAACGTTGCATCTGCATATTTGAAGCACTCAAGCCAGTCCTTGTTCCTATACCAGTGAGAAGAGAATGAGCGTTTTTTGGCCCCAAACATTCAAACTGGATATTTGTTCAAGACCGCTTGTTTAGGCTTGTCCGTGCCAAGGTCATCCACTGAAGATAATCCAAAAGTCCATTTTGAATGTAGCAAAACAAAAGCAATAGTTAGCCTAGACCTAGAGAAAAACCACTCGGCTCGAATACCAACTGAAATCCCGCGGTAACCGCTATAGCTACATTCAAAAAACTTTTTTTTCATTACCGGTTTGCACACACCATTGTTTTTCTATTTTAATGTCTTCATTTTTAAGAAATATGAAGTTAGTATATTTATTTTTTTCCATAATAATACTAATACTAGAATTAATAAAAAATAAATCATTTTCAAACTACATCAGTGGGCTGGGCGCCAATGGGGGGGGGTACAAAGTGCCGGCCCGTCAACTGCATATTTTGAAAACCCGAATTTGTATAAACACATGCAGAGGGTGAGTCAACATGTCAGTGAGCCCTTTTCAATGATAGGAAGGGATTGGAATGGTCTTGTAACAATGTTTTAACACAAAAAGCTTACCTATTGTACCTTTAAGGTTAACTTCCCAGGAGTGTTCAGTTGAATGAACAAGCAGAGGTTTCAAAATAAAGGTTTATTTTATTACATTTTCAGTGGAAAACAATGCATAATGCCTCTATTGATTTAAGGAAAATAGAACAAACAGTACAGCGAAGGCCACACACACAAGCATTTAAGACCATTGCAAATACACTCAGTGAGCACTTTATTAGGTATTTATTAGACACATTTTTTAGACTTCTACTGCTGTAGCCCATTCACTTAGAGTTATGATGCGTTGTGTGTTCAGATATGCTCTCCTGCATACCACTGTTGTAATGTGCGGTTATTTGCGTTACTCTCACCTTTCTGTCAGCTTTGACCAGTCTGGCCATTGTCCCGTTAACTGTCTCTCATTAACAAGGCGTTTCTGTCTGCAGAACTGCTGCTCGCTGGATTTTTTAATTTTTTTTTTTAACCATTCTTTGCATTCTGTTTCTTACATTTAGCTATATATTTAGCTTTTCTCAAAACAAAAAAAATTGATTAGCCCATATATTTGCGATGAAACTCTTCATTTGATGTCCATGAGCTCTTTGTTCATGATGTTTGTTGACAGGTTGATATGTTTAGGACATTTTACATTCATGTTTTTTGAGTAATCTAGATAAGTGTCTAGATATGTTTGACAAAAAAAAAATTAAAAATACAAATTTCTCTCATAGTTGATTCAGAAGCCTGGAGAGGACAATCCAGTTTTCACCCCACAAGACAATAAAGCCTGGCTCTTAGCCAAGATCTGGGTTCGGAACTCAGACTTCAACTACCATGAGCTGGTTTCTCATCTTCTCAGAACACATTTGATGGCGGAAATATTCTTCATTGCTAGCTACGATATGGCTGATCGACATCCACTATCAAGGGTATGTGCAATGTGCAATTCTATCTACTTATGTTAAAGGGGCCAAAGAGCTGGTCTAAATCTCCTAAATCTGATCATTGTCCTGATCCTTCACCAGATTAAGGGAGATCTGCATCCATCTTTATAGTGAAATAAAGACAGGGACAGGTATTGGATGGTATTTGATGATAGACTACAACTTATCCCTGCATCATAACCACACATTTGTGCACAACAAAAGGATTTAAGGTAGTAATCTCAATCAAATCAGACTGACTGTTGTCTAGTTGCAGTTTGTGTTGTATCTGATATTGTTTTTCATTGTAATTTTAGTCACTTTGTGGTGATATAAATACAGTTTACTTACTTCTTAAAAGTGGAAAAAATGAGAGTTAACCAGCTAGATAGCTAATACTTTGTTCATGATTATTATACATTTAATTTGTTTTCAATTAACAGAAGAAAAATTGTAAAGCTGACAAGTGAGCTCATATTATGAAGGCAGCAGCAAGCTGCCAATCCTGTAGCTTGTTTAGCTTGTTAATTTAGGCTAACAATACCATTGAAAATGGTATGGTGAAAATGGGTGGTGATCTGCTCCATAATCATATGCTCTATAATCTACTGGTTTCTACTGGTTTCTACAGGTTTACGTGCCTGATACGCGCTTACACGCTTCCTATTTGTGGTGTTGTGGTTTAATAAGACCAGAGCATATTGGTTATGTTTGAGTAAAGTGGGAGGTTAATATTACTTTGTGTTTCGAAAATCCAATATTATAAACAAGGCAAGGTGGATTTGTTTTTAAGGTGAAAATATTTGTTGCAGTTAGGGGACAGAGAAGGATTTTCTTCGTTGGTTAAGCACTCGGCTGCAAAACGATTAGATAATCCAACCAAACTCAAGGTTTTTTGGGGGGTTGTTTGCCCTCCTAGAAATCTTTACTGTTGGCTGGTAGTTTGCCTAGTCAAGTGTTAACATTGATTGTAATCCATTATTATTTATTTTAAGGATTCCAGATGAATTGTCGGTTGCATTTGGTCCTGCGAAATAAAATATTACCTAGGTAGTACAAAGGGTTCTTTTATTTTAAAGGTGAGTTAGCTCACCTTTGTTAAGAAGCAATGCTAAATTAGCTGATTATATTATTGATTTAGTGCATCTTTGTGCAGTAACGTAGCTAAATTCATGAAGTTAAGAGGCGTTGAATCTCTCCAGTTTTCTGCTACTAACTGTTCAGAGCCACCTCTCACTTTTTTAAGCTGTGGTGTCTCCATCTGGGCAGTCACTTTCTTGAGGGGAAAAGTTGCAGGGGGAATTCAGACCAGGCAGGGTGAGAAAAACAGGGGCAAAAAGGAATCTTGCACAGTGTGTTGCCCGCCTGCTGCCCAGGTAAACGATCTTGTGGGGTGCATGGACAAGCTCCTGGCCAGAGCAGGGAGGGATCCAGTTGTCATGGTCCACATTGGGAGCAGAACCTCCATGCTAGTCTTTCCTGAAATTGTACCTGTACCAAGTGCAAGCAGAGGGAAGAAGAACTTTATCAAGAGGTTTAACACATGGCTCTCTTGTAGGGGAGAGGGGTACAGGTTCATGGGGTATTTGGTACTCCTTTTGGTACATGAGGGAGCTGTACAAGCATGATGGGCTGCACCTGAACCGGAGGGGAACTTTTGCACTGGGTCAGCGTATTCCTACAGTAGCATGGATTATTTGAAAGACTTGGGGGGCAGGGAGGATAGAGAGTGAAGTTGGCAGGGAGGCACAGACAGAAGAAGTCAAGGCTACATGTAATGGTGAGAGCACAAATAAAATATGATTTATTAAAGCTTGACATTATTTTCCAAATTTTATTATTAAAATTTTAGTAATCAACATCGAAGTCGACATCCCAAATTATTGTTGCATTCATATTTCTATAATAATAAAAACTGTAACATAATAAAACCACAAAATGGTGATAATACAAATATAAACAATCACTATAAATCATCACAGTGGTATATTGTTATTTTATTGTTATTTTATCACTGCTATTAACAATCAGATTGCGATTGCGATTTACCCTTCTTAAACCAACAGTCAGACCTTCCCTATGCAGCTAATTGCCTCTGCTGCCTCTGCTTGCTTTCTTGCTTCTGCACAAATTAGACTCGCCCTCCACCACCCCAACTACCACCTGTTGTTTGGATCTGCTTCTAGGCACTAGTGAATTTTCTGGAGTGTGTGTAGGATTCGGAGTGGCGTTGCAGGGCACTATAGAGCTAGTAGAAAACCAAGGGAGCTTTTGTCTCAAGGTTAATGCTATTCTGCCTATACTGGCATGCAATAATTACAGTGACATGTAACTTCTCACACCTTTGAGAACATTGTGTTGGTCAGCTGAGTCTGTTGAGTGTTCAATGGATACATGCTTTTTTAGGTTGGTTACATATTGTATTTATCAACTGATATAGTATATTTGTATTTTCTATAGAGTATTTAGCTCTTGCAACAGTATAACATGCATTTCTGTGTTAACAGATTCTTCGTGCAACTGGTCGGTACACCTTACCAATCAATATTACTGCCAGAAACACCCTCATCAATAAAGGTGGATTCTTCGAGGAGGTCAGTATGAACTTGAACCTTAATTATCCAAGATAATCTTTTCCCTTTTTCTATTATAACATAAAATAATTATGAAAACAGGCCTTTAAGCATAGCAATGGTCACCTTTTTATTAATGCTAAAGTGTCCCGAATGCTTAATTTACCTAAAAGCTAGATTGTATCTTGCGCTATATCAAGCCTGGTCTGGAAACCAGAGTTTCTGCCTCCACAACATAACCTGGCACACTATTCCACACAGAGACCACTGACTACTCTATGAGCGATATCTGCTCAATATGTCAATGTCCTTGTTAAGGTCATTTATTTAAATGAAGAGCTGTGGTCCCAGCACTGATCCTTGTGGGAATCCACAATACCACAAGGATCAATTGTATGTAGACTATGTTAAGCTTTGTTGTTGGTGCTGGCAATATGAAGCTATAGCTAGATATCTAATCTAGCAAGACATAAATTAGCCACCAAGGTCCTGCTGAAAATATAACTGCAGTCACTCCAGATCACACCAAATATAACAGTTAGCTAGCTAACATTAGAGCAAGCGGTTACATTGCGCTAGAGCTACAGTCCGTGAGACTGTCTACAGTGGACAGTAATAGCCTACTGTCGGGTGTCATCTACTGCCTGCTCGCAATAACGATTCTCATGTCTGTTTATTACTAGAATGTTCAATTAGCATAATTTGTGTCAATTCGGGGCGAAATTTTGAATATGCATGAAATGAATGCATATTTCAGAATTTCCCACAGAATAAGTGATCTTGTGTCGGGATCTGTTGGATTTAAATAGAATTATTTCTGCACAATTAAAAATCTATGTTTTAGGCAAATTTTTTAAGGGTCTCCATAACGCAGAAATGGTGCAACATATCAATACCAAAATCAGTAGACGTTGCCATTGTAGTAGACCTGCGGAATGGCATTGAGATTGCTTTTGAAACTTGTGAGATATGGAGGTTCAAATCTTGCTATTTTGAATGGAAGTGCCAGCTAACCCAAACATATAGTGAGTGCGTACCCTAAGAATCCAGAAGAGCAAAGCAAGTGCCAATCCAGCAGTGCCAGAGTGCTGTGTTAAGATGCGGCCACCATAAGTTACTCTATAGGCGGCCACCATGGTGACTGTGTTGAACCATTTTTTCCCCCTTGAGTACTGTTTACAGAGTTTCATGTGTTAAAAGATGTACCCAGTAAACAATACCATATTTTAAAATTTTGCCCACGCAGTACACAGCCATGGGGAATGAGCATTGGGAGGTTTTAAAAAAAGCAACAGAGAAGATCACCTATGAGAGCCTCTGCCTGCCCGACAATGTGAAGCAGCGTGGCATCGACAAGCTGAAGAACTTTCACTACAGAGATGATGGCATGGACATCTGGGAAGCACTATATAAGTAAATTGCTTTATTGCATGGAGGATACATGTATTTTCTGTAGAGATGTTTCTGAATTTACAAATACTATTCATGCAAACCTGTTTACTTAATTGAATTATTATTAATATATACAGATTTGTTCGTGGAGTGGTGAATAGATGTTATAAAGATGACGAAGATATCCAGAAGGATCCAGAGCTCCAAGAAATGGTGATGTTCATATACAACTATGGATTTCTGCAGAAGTCAGGTAACCTCTTTCAAAATAACTTAAAAGTCCTGTCTACACTGCCAAATGGCAAGCTTTTAAAAAATGTGCAGCCTTAAATGTACCATTTAAATCCACCCACCGACATATATACACACACAAACACACACACACAAAAGACAAGTGAAGTAAAAACTCCCCAGTGGGATTTATAAAAAAAACTCTGATAAAAACTGATAATAAAAATTAAAAACTTCCTGCTAAGACAATATCATGAGGGAATCCACCCTATGATGGCCAATCTAGGTTGAGAGACATTTTGACAAGCAGATTATATAATAATTACATTATTATTTTTCATGGTCAGCCAACGGACATCCCACTACATTATTGAGCATCTCATTCATACAGACAGTTTAAATGAATTTGTAAGTTGCCTTGTTCAATAAGGGTGATCTCAAATATGGTAAATGGAAAATGGTTGGAATTTATATAGCGCCTTTATCCAAAGTGCTGTGCAATTGATGCTTTTCATTCAGACACTCACACAGCAACGGCGATTGCCTGCCATGCAAGGCACCGACCAGCTCGTCAGGAGCATTTAGGGGTTAGGTGTCTTGCTTAAGGACACTTCGACACTCCCCCCAGGCCGGGAATCAAACCGGCAACACTCCGACTGCCAGACCACAGCCAGTAATATTTTTGTCACCTCCTAGCATCCAATCAGAATCAATTATTTATCCAGACCATGGTATAAGAGACAATACATCTGTACGGTAATCTTGTTATTTATTGTGCTTGCTGAATGAATGGTATGAGTGCCATTTTGAAGGAATGCATTGACTGAGGTTGCTAGAGAGTGCGGGTCTTTGGATCTGTCAATCATTTCTGATGCCTTCTGTATTTTGTACAATATCATCTTTCCCAAAATGCTTATGATGCTGGACTTTTTGTCTTGCAGTGAGACTTATGTTCACTGAATTCCAATTAAGTTACTTCACAGAACCAGTAGACCATATCTCTTCCTGTTCACGGTGTTATAGTTCAGTCGCCCTAGTATTTGTCGAAGCTACTGAAAGTCAACCAAATGCCAATATATTTATTTAATGTTGGTTGTCTGTTGGTCATCAGATTGCCCCTCAAGCCTGAAAACAAGAGAAGAAGCCATTAAATACATCACCATGATTATGTTCACCTGCTCTGCCCAACATGCTGCTGTGAACCATGGGCAGGTACTGTATCCTCAAAGAAACATTCATGAATTGCCTCAAGAGAAACATTGTATAGCTTAAATCATAAGTCATTGTCATTTGCAATGTTTTTATTTTTGTCTTTAAAATGCTCTACCTCTCTTGTTGAAATTGTTGAAATCTCTTATATTCCATATAAGTTTCACAGTACAAGATGGATTTCAGCTTAGTTTCCTTTGTAACAGCAAATTCATAATACATACAGATTTTGTCCAGATAGGCAACTGAATATCTGTCCTTAATACATGCGTTCTGTTGACACTATCCAAGTCCACTATCCTGCTAAATGTCTTGTAATGTAATGTAATGTAATGAATATACTGTAGGCCAGGGCTGTCTAACCCTGTTCCTGGAGATCTACTGTTTTGTAGGTTTTTATTTCAACACTAATTTGACACCTGATTCTACTAAGGCGGCACGGATGTTGCAGTGGGTAGCACTGCCGCCTCACAGCAAGGAGGTCCTGGGTTCTCTGTGTGGAGTTTGCATGTTCTCCCCCTGTTTGCGTGGGTTTCCTCCGGGTACTCCGGTTTCCTCCCACAGTCCAAAGACATGCAGGTTAGGCTGATTGGAGAGTCTAAATTGCCCGTAGGTGTGAGTGTGTGAGTGAATGGTGTGTGTGCCCTGCGATGGACTGGCAACCTGTCCAGGGTGTATTCCTGCTTTTCGCCAAATGTATGCTGGGATAGGCTCCAGCCCCCCCGCGACCTTGTTCAGGGTAAGCGGGTTAGGATAATGAATGAATGATTCTACTGAATAGCAGCTCAATGTTTAGCTGTTGAGTGAGGTGTGCTTTGTTCGGGCTGGAGGGAAAACCTACAGGACGGTAGATCCCCGGGAACAGGGTTGGGCAGCCCTGCTGTCGGCCCTCATACTGCTACAGGAATTGCAGTCACACAATGGCTGTGCAATTGACATGCCAGTGCAATTCCCATGTGAGTTTTATTGCTTTTCCCTGTCATTATCAGTATGATATCTATGCCTGGATGCCAAATGGACCAACAACAATGAGGAAGCCTCCACCCAAGAACAAGGAGGTGACTGAAAAAGACATAATGGACACTCTTCCAGACATTACTACAACACTTGAGGCTATGAAAGTGGCTAGTTTCCTCAGCCAGGTTCCAAATGACTTTGTAAGTACTTGGAAATTTGCATTCCTTCAGAAATAATAAAAATTACTTGAATTATTTTGAGCATTAGAACTTTGAGGCATATCAGACCAAAAGTGAACTTCTTGGTCATGCACACCAGTGCTGGGTTTGATGTTCCTGCTGAAAAGGATGTCATACCAGTACCTATTGTACATTAAATATGGTATCTTTGATGTTATGGAGTTGTTTTGGATCTACTGTACTTGTCTTGGAGTTTTTTTGGTAAGCATGAACTCTAGGAAGCACCAAGATATTTTGGCCTAGTTTGAAGTTACTGAAGATTTCAAATATTCTCTGGAACAAATGGATGGAACCGAAAAAAAACGTGCTCAGAGAGCATTTATTTGGGCTTGTAGGGATGTAGACAAGTGTTCCCCTTCAAGCTCTGGCCCTCATTCCTGGTTACTTTCCCTACAGGTGCCACTTGGAGAGTACCCTGAGGAAGTTGCTTATGAAAGCCATATGAGAGATCCCCTCATGGAGTTCAAAAGCACACTGAAGGGAATTGGAGAGAAAATCAGGAAGAGGTCTGCCTGCCAAGAGTTCCCCTATGAGTATTTGGACCCTGCAGGGATGGAAAACAGCATCACTATCTAATGTATGTCTAAATGAGCTGTGTTTTGGTACAGACTGAACACATACCTTGACTGCTTTTGGTCCCCCTCCCATCTCTACCCAGTAATGCCACTACCTTTTGTCCTAATCCATACTTTTTTACTTGACTTGCATTGGTCATTTTTACTAGTTCTTCATTGATGTTTCTGCTGTGGAAATGCTGTTAGACATGGCTTACACTATTGCTTATATTGATAAGGTGAATGCGCTAATGTTTCTCCAAGAGTGTAAGTCACTATGGATAAGAGTCTCTGAAATGAATATGTAATTATGCTGGGGAGGAATTTTCTGTATGGCAACAAGACACATTTTGCATAGACCGTATCTTCATCTGGAACCATTTTTCATCTTCATAATGGATAATGTATACTGTAGTTGCTTATAACCTCTGGGGTTGCTTATACCTTCTATAATTCAGTAACTTGGGTGTTGGTACTTCATATTGTGTAAGGTTTTTAAGACATTTGCAAATACTTATCAACCAAGTATCATGTTCTCTTTGATATTATAAGCATGTGGTTTTGCAAACGGTATCAATGTAATTCAGTTGCTTTGCAAAATAACTTGTCATTAAATGTGTCTTCTTTACCCTGGATATGCCTCCTTTCTGACAAAGGTTAAATTCCTCATAGAATTTGACAAGTGTATTTGCATTATGTGATATTATTTTCACTGTCATTGTATTCCTAGATGGTAAGACCAATGTCATGCATTCTGATACTAATTATGATTTAAAGTGGATCTTTTGTGGATAAATTCAAGCTCAAGGTGTTTGTGTCTTTGAACAACTGTTGGCATGAGGGGCTACTGACTTCATTAATGAGTTTGTTTGAATTAGTCCTTCTCATGATTATATTTTTGCATTTCAAAAAGTCATGGAATTTTTAGTGGATTGGCAAATAGATTCATGACAAGTAGAATATAGGAACAAAATTATTTGATCATGTTTTGTTACTTATTTAAGTTATCCCCTTTGTTGAAATATCAGTCATCAAATTCGACAACATTAGCTCATTTATACCCACCTAATCATCCCCTACATCTGATTGGCAGCACTATCTCTGGTATCTCCCACCCACAAAGTTGTCACAGCAAGATAATTATATTCTCAGTTTAGCTGCATTGTGAAATAAGGGTAAAGAGTATACAGTGCTGTGAAATGCCTTCCATAGAGAATTCCATAACAGGTCTAAAACATTTTTTGTTATCACAGGAATTCTCCCACTTCCTGATTCTTTCCCCACACCTGATTGCAATTCCCCGCTCGTTACATGTGAATAACAACCCCTTTGTTAGTCTAGTTAGTCTGTTATCTGTCCCGACCATACTCTCCAGTGTTTATAACTGATTGATTTCTGTTACAAATCCGCCTGATTAATCTGCCAAGTTTACAATACAGACTCTTGAATCTTGTGGTCTTGCAACTGGGTCCTGTTATTCTGATACCTGACATTTTAGTTTTGCACTACTTCGACTTTATGAGGTCTCCAGCACATAATAAATGAGAATCTGAAACCAAACTCATTATGACTGTAAAAAGACTTGAGTCCCTCTATATTATACATTTAAGTAGTTTATCCATTTTTTATGTTAAGCTTTTAACAAGTTTGAAAACATTTGGCACGTCATAACAATCCTAACCAGTGTAGTGAAGTAGCGCAGCTGTCTGGCGAAGTACTGCTCTCTTCATCACCGCAACTTTCTGGATTCTTGGCCCATCTTTCTATTTCACCGCAAATCACACACCATAACAACTTAGCATTACCACATGCATTACCAGCTCCATTTCAAAGTTACTTGAAGCCAGAGTAACTGCATAGCCTACCAAGCACACAGCTCCTAAACAGCACGGAAATAATGAAAACAGACAGACACTCACAACAGCTTTATTTTGACTGAAAGTTGTCCCAAGCTGCAATTCATATCAGGCAGCTATCATTGCCTCCACGGACCTGGCTTCTTCAACACTGCTTCTTCAACACTGAAGTTCAACTGAAGTAGTTAGCTAGACATATTTCACTGTACCTTTATTTCTGAGTGATATACATTGTGTGAGTACTTTATTAGGTAGACCTGTACACCTGCTTGTTAATGCAAATATTTAATCAGTCAATCATGTGGCAGCAACTATATGCATAGGAGCATGGAGACATGGTCAAGAGGTTCAGCTGTTTTTCAGACCAAATGTCAGAATGGGGAAGAAATGTGATCTAAGTGATCTTGTGGAATCCATGGTCATTCCATGGTGCCACAAAGAATTGAGGCTGTTTTGAGAGCAAAGTGCTCATTGGCTTTCGAATGTATAAGTAAGGGTTTAAGTCTGGTCTTTGGCTGGGCCACTCAAGGACAGTCAAAGACTGGTCCTGAAGCAACTCCAGCATTGTCTTAGCTGTATGCTTCGGGTCATTGTCATGCTGGAAGGTGAACCATTGCCCCAGTCTGAGGTCACATGCACTCAGGTCAGGTTTTCTTCAAGGACCTGTCTGTATTTGGCTGCATTCATCCTTCCTTCAATTCTGACCAGTCTCCCTGTCCCTGCCTCTGAGAAGCACCCCCATAGCATAATGCTAACACCACCATGCTTTACTTTAGTGGTGCTATTACCCAGGTGGTGACAGTGCCTGGTGTTTGCTAGACATTGTGCATGGAGTTCTGCCCAAAGAGTTACATTTTCGTAATTTTTTCATCAGACCAGAGAATATTTTTCCTCTGATCCTGATTTCTCTGCATAATCAAAGCAAGTCTGCTGTTTGTACCATTACGATATGTTTATATATAAATGTGAGCTTCTGCAATACAACAAAAAGGAAACATCTATATGATGCCTACAGCTAATATACTTTCTATATTTGCCTTTAAACAACTGTTTTATCAATTACCTACCCTGCTGTACAAGTCCAATGATGATTGGTATGCTTTATCACTGTAAGTTTTTATCGAAAGACAAGCAAGGAGGACCGCACATTTGTGCCAATGTGCTTATTTATTAATGGCAACAAAAAAGCAGCTGAAGGAAAGTGGAGAATGGGACACAGAACGTAACTGGCTAGTTAAACAGCTACCTACAGTAAGCTACCTAGAGTCAGGAGTTTGTTTTTGAAAGTAGGGCTGGTCAGATACATATGTCAGGGTTTTTTTTTGATCCCAGTCTGTCACTGATTTCAAGTTCAAAATTGTGAAGAATGACCAATCACAGAAAATGGACCTTCTAACTTCCTTGACTATCACACAATTTCACAAGATATCTAACTACCTCTCAAGTATAAACTAGAAAGGTAAATCCCTATCATTTCTAACTAACATTGAAGTATTTCATGAATGGAATGAAACATTTCAACAAACACACTCTTTGATCACATTGCACTTTTAAAAAGATATTATTGGGCTGCTGCAGCCCTGCTCCTCCCCTGGTTCATTCCCAGGCTTTTGACACATGCTGGAGCTACAGATTCATCCACCCAACCGGCTGAATTGCATATTTCACGTCCCTCAATGTTGACTTTCTAGTTCAGCTGCTAGTTTAATACCTCAAATGTTACCATCTCTACCTACAGTATAGGCTGGTGGAGGATGGGCACATCCCTATAGCTGGGCTGGTATAGCGGGGACTTTTTTTCAAGGTTTTTCTTACCAGCAGGGAATTTTTCACCGCATGTCCCATTTGTGGGCTTTCCCTTCTGTTACTCTGTTAGGCGTCTTTGGGACAGTACTCTGTGAAAAGCACATAAAACACAAATAAAACTGAATTAGTGCAGTGCGCTCACACCATACTATTTTTCAAGCTGAAATGAAGAAACTGCAAACACAAATCACAAAGACAAGCTTACTATATCCTGTACCAGTCAAGCAAAGTGACCCATGGTTGCAGGATAATGATTTAACCCCCACTGGGAAATCAATTCACAACTGAAAGCAAAATGCAAAATACAGACCACACACATGAGTTCAAAAGCAGGAAAGAGGAAGTGTGGTAGCAGCAGCTGATAATCATGGATACATAAATGAAGTACAAACCCACACATCTTGCATAAACAGCATATCTGCTGATGACACACAAATATCCATTATTGGATATACATAGCAATACATTAAAAAGAATACATAAATTCTGGAAAAAAGACTTACCAGCCTCTGGTTGAGAGTTCATATCACAGTAGACAGGAAATGGGTTCCGTTCCTGCCCAGGTCCATCAGGCTCAATAATGTATGTTCCAGACTCAAGCATTCCAGAGTACAGTACACATGCACACACACATGTACACACACGCTCACACATGCTCACACATATGGCTCCAGCTGTGGTGTTAAACCATCACCATGTGGCAGTTCTGGGAAGACTAAACCATTGTGCAAATAATCCTACTAATTTCCAAGTAGAAAGCGACTGAAAAATATACCCTGGTTTAAGATACACAAAACATGGCAAATTAGACACTAACTAAAGTGAGGTGTGTTATTAAATTAAATGGCCTACAGGGTTGCCAACTCTCACACTTTTGTCATGAGATACAAGCTATCATGCTCTCACGCTACCCAAGCACATATAAAAATAAAATGACAAATACAAAGACCAAACCAGAAAGAACGCCGCATCCTCATTATTACCCTCATACCCAAATTATCTAGATCATCTATCAGTTTAAGATACTGCCATCAGGACTGGAGGCTGCATTTTTCCCACTACCAAAAGCAACACTAGTCTTCCAATATTTATGCCTGGCTTGGATGTCATACGTAGGTCTCAGAAGTCGTGTTGTCAGCTTGCATGTTTTAGATCATGAGCTGATCCCTTCTTTCACCACACTTTGGTAGAGGTTAAACTTGGTTTCATCAGTCCATAAAACTTTGTTCCAGAACTTTTGTGGGTCATCTCTGTAAATTCAAATTGTAATCTTGCCTTCCCATTCTTACTGCTGAGTAGTTTGCATCTTGTGGTATAGCCTTTATATTGCTGTCTAATTTGAATGGTTGATTGAGATACCTTTACCCCTGCCCTGTGAAGATTGTTTGTGATGTCACTGACAGATGTTTTGGGTTTTTTCTTCACAGCTCTCACAATAATGTCTGTTGCTCAGTACACCAGCGGTTTCTTTCCTTTTCAGGACATTCCAAGTTGTTGTACAAGCTATCAATGCTTGTGCAATGGATTTACCCTGTTTAAGCTTCAAAATGGCTTGCTTTGCTCCAAAAGACAGCTCTCTATTCTTCATGTTGGTTTATCTTTTCCAACACAAATGGAGTCTTCATAGGACAAGGCTAAAACCAACAGCAGACATTAAGAACAATTTATCGTTCAAGCAATCAATCAAACAGGACATATCTGGGCAACAAGAAACACCTGTCAGTCACATGTTCCAATGCTTTTGGGTGGTCTGATACAAAAGGTGATATGTTCTAAGTTGTTGAATACATTTAGATAAAAACAAAAGCTAAAATTCAGATCTGTCATCTCATGCACATCTTCAGTTTATAGCAAAAACAACATAATTAACCTGTTACACAAATCTGACTAGAAAAAACACATTCCAAAGACTGTCCTGCCTCTGCTGTGTATATATAGGTGTTTCAGTGGAATTATGCAATTAACTAAAACAATGGTCATGGAACTTTCACAGCTGAAAAAGAAGAAGGGAACTATGTCCAAACCCACAATGTACTTAAAAACCCCTTCTCAGTATAAACTCATGTACTATAAATCCCAAAAGCTCAAAGGCAGACACAGCCACGAGAAGGGTCCACTAGTGCATATAATCTTAATATCCACCACAAACAACCTAGGCTTAAGGATAGATAGAATTTATGCACATTTTTTTAATGTTAGGATTTTAAAAAAGAATTACCCAACATTTGTTGATGGTTTCGGGACTTTGCTGGTTGGGCAGGATGTGTTGACTGTCTAATGTCAATGCTGCATAGATGTGTGGGTTTTTCTTTACATGAAGACAGAATCAGTTTTGCATAATAATGTGCTCCATGAAGATGTAGGGCACTAGCTGTTGGGGAGCTATCATGCTGGCTGCAGAGCCAGGATGAATTTGTTGAACATATCTTTACTTTGAAAGGGAGGATTATTGAAGAGAAGATGTTTGTAATGAAATTAAGGGCATATTTCACAAGGATTTATTCAGTTATTTTAGTTGTACTCTACACTGAAATCAATTTCTGAAGAAGCAGAGGAGGAAGAACTGGAGGAGGAACTGAAATGTGCTTTTACACAAAAATCTCATGTTCACATGACATGCAACAGGGTTTACAGTATTGTGAAACTGCTGGGAACGATATAGATGAACCATCATCCATATCATAAGTTAAAAGGGGTTTTATTTTCTGAGAATACAGCTGCAGGGCAATCCAGAACAGTTAATCACTGATGGAACTGAAAAATATCACTTCCTTGGGTGTGGAATCCTGGAAACAATATAAAAGGAGTCAGTGGTGCAAATGTTTCTCACTTGGGTAAACTATAGCAAGAAGAAATGGCAAGATATATTGTCAAAGTTGAACCAAGGCCAACAGACAGAGTTTACATCAAATTTTCAGATAGCCAGGAAAAAGAAGAATATCTAATTCAAGATGACACTAAGTAAATTTGAATACATAATTGTACTGTACTGTGCAGAGAACCCAGACGCAGACCACAGAATAATCTAATTAGTTTAATGTTCAGTGGTTAAAAGCCAAGAGATCCAGTACAAAGCCAAGAACGAAAAGCAAAAGAATAGTCGAAAAAACAAGCGAGAGGTCAAAAACCAGGAAATCAGAGTAGCTGCTCGATGCAGACCAAGTGGTGCTCGATGCAGAGCTTCACCTCCAGGGGCGGTAACCTCCAGGGGCGGTAACCTCCAGGGGCGTGGAAATGGTCGAAGAAGGAAGTTGTTTACGAGCATTTAAATGGCATTGAAATGGATGAAAAAGGAAGTTGTTTATGAGCATTTAAATGGCATTGAAATGGATGAAATAGGAAGTTGTTTACGAGCATTTGCGGTGCATATATGCAACATGTACATGTACATTGGAATTATTGTTCCTTGCTCCTCTCCACAGTGGCTTATCAGTTCGTAAGTTCCCGACTAAACAAAATATAAATATGAATTCATCAGATTAACCTAAGCCTAAAAATAAAGCCTATACGGATATGAATATAATACAGACAATTGTAAATGTGCAAAGTTTTTGTAAGTGTGTAGGTCAAGAGTAAACGGTCACGGATGCAGTTCAGGGGGGGTTAATCAAAATCAAAAGTCACAATTTGAATCGAAAGTCGCAATTTCTGTGGAGAATAACTTTACATCAGACTCAAAGTAGCCTACACTCAAGTGTGAACATATGTAGGCTACATGCAGACACACTAGTGTGCTGTCTCTCACACATGCACGCACACATTCACATGCCATGACACCATCATCATCATCATACACTTAACATGGGGGGCTGTGTATGTCTTTCTGTATGTGCGTGTGCATGGCGTGAGGGGTAATGCCACGCGATGGAACTCTTCTGTAGGTCCTTTATTCCAACTGCCACCAGCCTGTTCAATGCATCCCCTGACTGTCTGGACACCATGGACCTGAGCCAGCTTGGAGGGAGCTAAGACAGTTTGTTTTGGTGCCCAGACGTTTATTGAACAGGACAGTTAACATTTTACAGTCCACCTTATCATTGTTCATTGACATGGCACATTCCTGATTTGTTCTTGACCAGCACGTACAACTTGAGATTGTAGACTTTGTGGATTATCTTTTTGTATCTGTCATGTCTGTATACGCTGTACCTACTGTAATTAGTTTCATGAACATGGCATACTCCTGATTTGACACAGTACAGCTTGAGTGTAGACTTTGTGGAATGTTTGTATTGCTGACTTGGTGTACCTAACTGCAATACCTGAATGTGCCTTTTTTTGCTGCCCAGCTTAGATTGTAGAATTCGCTGTTGATTAATCTTGCGTACTATGTGTACCTACTGTAAGTAGGCCCTGATTGTGCCTTTTTGTTACATGTACTGCATTGTATTGCTGCAACAGAAGAATTTCCCCTCGGGGATGAATAAAGTACCTATCTATCTATCTAATAGACAGATTATCTGTCGCAACTCGGTATTCCCAACTTCCGACTAGGACTACGACTCTCTGTAGGAGTGGAGAAGCTAATCTAATAAATACTGACTGCTCTGAGATGTGTTGAGAATAGAGGCCCAGATAAACACATTCAACCCACTTACATCTTTTTGAAGTTAGAAAACAGGAATTGCATGGTACCTCCTGTATTAGTAAATAATACAACACACAATGAGAAAGATTGGATTTAATGATACAAAAATACTGAACATAAACATTTCCCTAATGAAGGACAGCAGACACCCGGATTTCCCTTTTGTCCATAATTTCACAGATAAAAAGCTCCATGTCGTCCTTCTGACTGAAGATGAAGACAAATGGGGACCTCGCTTCGTCCTCATCCTCATCCTCATGACCTCCTAAGAAGTTGTTCATGAAAATGTCATATGTGGTCAGGGCCAGCAGAGCATCCACCTCCTCCATGTCCAGTATCCTGGGTTGGAGGACGTGCCCCTGGAAGAGGTGGCTGTTGTGGCCCAGCCACTCACAGGCCTGATGAATGGCCTTCATCACTGGTGCATCCTTTTTGAGAAATAAAATATAATTGGAATCAATTAAAACAACCCCCCATGCTTCTCTTGTCCTTGTCATTGACTTGGAGTCAATCAGCCATACATACAGTATGCTATGACTGGCAGGCAGGAACCCTTCTTGAAGCAAACAGTCCTGGAGTGTGTTTCATAAAGCTGGCCAACTGAATAAAACCCAGAACTCTTTCAAATCTGGAACATGGACTAAAGTAAAAAGAGCTGTTCTGGATTTTATTCAGTACAGAAGCCAGGCTTACTCAGTTAGCCAGCTTTGTGGAACAGCCCCCTGATTGTAGAGGCCTAACAGAAACCAGATATTTCAGAGTGAACTACTACATAATGAAAGTGAATAGGTAAACAAATATATTGAATTAGTCATATTAAGCAGCTCTGTTTCCTCGCATTGCCAAATATTTTGGCATCAACCATTTCTGAGAGCACCTCCTCCTGCAAAATGACCGGTGTGGTGTTGGAGTGAGGGCAGAAGGACAATGACTGCAGATGAATGCATTCGTATGGAATAATTCCACTCCTGACTGCAAATTCCAAATTTGTGTTACATTCATCCATTTCACATGTGATTTGTTGGCCTGTACCGCAGGTTTTTTTTTAACATGGATTGCAGAACATGGTTTGAAGAAAGATTTATCTACAGCAAAGATGCCATTTGATGCATCGATACATTGGGAAGACAGGTGCCGCTTTGCAGAAATGGTGGTTAGCTGTCATTGATGTTTTCTCTTAATATGTACCTTGAGGTTGCGCTTGTTGATTATAATGCCACAGTGACTGCAGGTCACCCTGACCTGCTGGCGGATGCCTAACTGAGGTGCTGATTGGGGTGGATGTGCTGCTACTGGGAGTGGAGGAGGAACAGTTGCTGGGGAGGGAGGAGGTGCGGTTGCTGGGGAGGGAGGAGGTGCGGTTGCTGGGGAGGGAGGAGGTGCGGTTGCTGGGGAGGGAGGAGGTGCAGTTGCTGGGGAGGGAGGAGGTGCAGTTGCTGGGGAGGGAGGAGGTGCGGTTGCTGGGGAGGGAGGAGATACAGTTGCTGGGGAGGGAGGAGGTGCGGTTGCTGGGGAGGGAGGAGGTACAGTTGCTGGGGAGGGAGGAGGTGCGATTGCTGGGGAGGGAGGAGGCTGTCTGGATGCCTTATTCTTGCAAGTATCAAGGTGTTTTATCAGCTCCTTCCTCCTCACGATGGTGAGCACACAGTAGCAGCAGTGGAAATGTGGTGATGGCCTGCAGCCAAAACCACATTTCACGATGACAACATCTAAAATGTAGAAATAATACATTGGATCAATTGCCTTGTTTACAGTTGTGTTTTGCGCACACACTCCATCCCATCAGTCTAATTCAAAAGGGGGAAAACACATACACACCTTCATATGGAACAATACACAATATGTACTAGCTTTAAACTGGCTTAACTTAGGCAATATCCACCTGTCGTTTTTGACCAGACACGAGTGCGGGGTGGAGGTGACAACCGTTCCAATCTAACGAGAAGCACCGGCAACGCCTCGCCAATCAACTCAACTACACACACCTGTTACCACTGTGTGCCAACGAGGTAGTTTCCTGCCCATTATTCACATGTCTAACTTACCTGTTATTTCTCTCGTCCGTATTCTTGCACTACCTCATTCATTCATTAATTATTATGGTAACTGTCAACTATCAATTGTGTCCATGATTGTCAAGCATTCATTCTGTTCACTAAAAGTTATTGTCTTTGGTTCATCCCGTTCATCCCAGTAAACTGCCTTATTAACGTTCCCAGTTGTTGGTGTTGTCTTTTGAACTCGTGAACTAGCCTACATTGTTATTCCCAAACTAGTCTAGTTTTATTACATTTACATTTGTAATTCGTAAAAATTTGTGACAACATGGCCGATAAGGGAACCCCTTCCACTAAAGTAGGTCTCGCTGGCCAGCCTCTTAAATTCACTTAGCTAGCATCCAAATCCAAGCAGTTACCGCAGTCTGACAAGATAAACATTTTTTTTTTAAAGAACTAATGTTCACAATGTTCATGAGTTGGGTTTACCGTTGAAAGTTAGCATTACTTACTGCGACACTTCTTCTTCTTCTTCTTCTTTTGGTTTTATGGCGGATTGCAATCTTAGACCTTACTGCGACACTTCATCAGGCTATTTTCTTCTGCTTTCGATCGTTCATGCGCAGTTCACCTGCCAACATTTCCACGCCCCTGGAGGTCACCGCCCCTGGAGGTTACCGCCCCTGGAGGTGAAGCTCTGCATCAAGCACCACTTGGGAAATCACAGGGCGAAGGTACAAAAGGGCAAAAACAAACTCGTAGTCAAAAAATTCAAAACACGTCGAAAAAAACCAGAAGATCAGATGAGCAAACAAAACAAGAGGGCAAGGCAGGTACGGAAGTTTCACCCCATCCCAGTCTGCTCTCTCCCTCGAAGACACCCCCTGCGACGTGGGCCTCCACGGCGTCGGAACCCCTCCAACCTCAGCTACCCCCCGCTGACCCCCTGTGAGGACTTTGCTGTCACAGGGGGACTATGGAACTGCCAGTCTGCCACTCGGAAGGCTGACTTCATTCCTGCGTATGCCTCCCTCCAGTCCCTACAATTCCTTGCCCTCACGGAGACCTGGATCACACCTGACAACACCGCCACTCCCGCTGCCCTCTCATCCTCCTTCTCCTTCTCGCACACTCCCCGGCCTTCCGGCCGTGGTGGTGGTACTGGTCTTTTAATTTCCCCCTCGTGGAAATTCTCTGTTCTCCCCCTCTCTGACCTGTCCATATCCACTTTTGAATTCCATTCTGTTGCAGTATCCTACCCTACTAACCTTTTCATTGCAGTTATCTACCATCCTCCAGGGCCCCTGGGAAACTTCCGTGATGAACTAGCCACCCTTCTCAGCTCCTTCCCTGAGGATGGCACCCCACTGATTCTCCTTGGAGACTTCAACATCCACCTAGAAGCCTTCCAGGCTGCTGCCTTCCTACCGCTAATCCACTCCTTCGGCCTCTCCCTGCAACACTCTCCTCCAACCCACAAGGCGGGCAATGTCCTAGACCTTGTCATTGTGAGGAACTACTCATGCTCCGATTTCACGGTTACCCCTCTGCATACATCTGATCACCACTTCATCTCATTCTCCCTCCCTCTTCCTCCCCATCCTCCTCCCCCTCCTCCCACCCACACTTCCTCAGCCCGCCGTAACCTCCACTCCCTCTCACCCTCTTCCTTTGCCAGCACCGTCACCGCCTCACTCCCCCCTCTCGAATCCTTCTTCAAACTCCCCACTAACTCTGCATCTGCCACCCTCCTTTCATCTCTCTCCTCCGCCTTTGACTCTCTCTGTCCGCCTGTCTCAAAGCCACCTCGCACATCCCCTCCCAGTCCTTGGATATCTGACACCTTCCGTACCTCCAGGGCCAGCCTCCGCGCAGCGGATAGGAAGTGGGGGAAATCCAGAGACGCTTCAGACCTCACAACTTACCAGTCTCTCCTGGCGGCATTCTCTTCTGCTGTCACTGCCGCCAAAGCGAAATACTATCAAACACAAATTCAGAACTCCAGTTCTAACCCCCGGAAACTTTTCTCTATTTTCTCCTCTCTCCTCAACGCACCACCTCCTCCTCCTCAGTCCTCCTTCGCTGCTGATGACTTTGCTGATTTCTTCGATGAGAAGGTCACAGTCATCCGCAGATCCTTTACAACCACCGCCCCCCTCACTGTGCCCTTCCCCCCCTCTAGGCCCATCCCTTCCTTTTCCACTTTCTCCCCCCTTACAGACTCTGATGTTTCTCAACTCCTGCTCTGCCACCGCCCTACAACCTGTGCCCTTTGTCGTGAGCCACGGACCCCTTGCCGAGCTCAGACCTCACGTTCCCACGAGCAGTACCTCACCCTGAGGTGTCTCGGGGACGAACTCAAGTACTCTGAACGTCCTGGAGCCCTGGTAAGTTCTACTGAACTTCCAGCCCAGTCTCGAAGTGAAGGGTGTGATGCAAATCTGGTAATCGATGTCCTGTATTCAATGTATTCCTCTAAAGACTCTTTATCACATATGATTATAGTAAGATATACTTTATTGTAATCAATCAAAAGAATAGAGTTATACAGATTACAGTGTACATATCATCTTTTGCAGTTTGCTAATCACATGCAAGTTACATATACCCCTCTAGCTCTTTCTAAATTACCTTTCCACCACGATGTTTAAAAATCAAGGTACACCCCTCCAATATCCATCCTCTTTGGCCTTAGCCTTATCCTATAGCTCCCCCTTCTGGACGTTTTAAAAAGAAACTATTTCTAGAATATTATATTTATCTAACTATGATAACTTCTCTACATTTTTCTACCTTATATAGTACCTTAATGAGAAATAAAAGATATAGAAAAGTAAACTTATAATGTGTTACTTTTCCTACTTCTACAAGTAATATAGATTATAATTACCACTCCAGCTTGGTTATAGTTGTTCTGCGTGGCTCTTTCTTCACCAGCTCGTAGATATCTTCTGAAGCCAAATTCTGGGATCCTGCCCTAAGGTCTAAAAGCTTATTCCTTATATATCTTTTTTGCATACAAAAGTGTACTTTTTTTGATAAGAAATGTCCCCAATATGTCAAGCGGAAAGACATTTATCTCTTATGTAACCTGTTTTTTAATGATCATATTAATTATTTCTGTTTTTCCAATTTGTCATTTTCTCATACCTCAAAAAGAAATGTCCCCAATATTTTATTTCATGGGCCCCTCTGGTTTGGGAATTTCCACCATCTTAATATACGAGTGGAAAAACACTAGCCCTTATGTAATTTTTAATGAACCTATTCATCACTGGTGTCTGTTTCAATTTCATAATCTCTCCTTGACTTCCTCCAAACTTTGATCTCATGCAAGCCAGACGTTAAAGCCCGCCACCATCTCAACACCCTCTTCAGGTGCCCCTTTTTGTGGCGCCTTAAGGGATCTACAAAGGACATCCAGCTAATAGCTGAGTGTAATTCATCATTTAACTCCTCTATAGTCAGTCCTTTGAATCTATTCGATAAATTATTTGTGTTATCATCAGGAAGGCCCTTGAAGCCTCTTAATTTTCTTTCGGTATTGACGTCCTTGCCATTTTCCTTATCTCTTTTACATTTTTCAATCTCCTCCTGCTCTTTGATTTCCCAATTATCTTCATTGTCTTTCTCATCCTGTTTCTTTAACCAGGCCTCGTGCTCCTCCCCTGTAGGAGCCAGCCCACACGTGTCAACCAAGTATGTTATCACATCTATCGTCTCCTTGAATACAAAACTCCCTGGGTCTCCAATTTTCCATTCTGCGTGTTCAGCATCTTCCATGGTCATGCTAGAACACATTCTACGCATGGCCTCAGTCAGGCCTTTAGCCTTGCTCTCTAAAACCCTGAATCTAAGTCCTCTGACTTCAGACTCCTCAGTATCCATATACGGTTGTACATTTATCTTGTACCATATACTTCTCCTCTTACGGGAGCTTTTACTCCTACCCCATTGGCGTGTGCGAGGGGTTAACAATGCATTCCTGCCTAACCCATCTTCTGTCAATCTCTCATCAGGAGGGCCTAGGGCCGGGTCCTTGACACCTTGACCCTATCCCCTCTTCTCCAAACTATCACACCTGACATTCTCCCATTTGTCACCTCCCTTGTCAACTCCTCCCTGTCTTCCGGCTGTTTTCCTGCATCCTTCAAGAGGGCCCACATCACTCCGCTGCTAAAAAAGCCTACTCTGGATCCCTCCATCATCCAGAACTACCGCCCGGTATCTCTTCTTCCTTTCCTTTCTAAAACTATAGAATGAGCCGCTTCTACTCAACTTTCTTCTTTTTTTTCTAACAACAACCTGCTAGACCCCCATCAGTCTGGCTTCAGATCGGGCCACTCGACAGAGACTGCGCTCCTCTCCGTCAGTGAGTCACTCCATGCCGCATGAGCAGCCTCCCTCTCCTCTGTCCTCATTCTCCTAGATCTCTCTGCTGCCTTCGACACTGTGGATCACTCCACCCTCCTGTCTGCCCTGTCAGCAACGGGCATCTGTGGCACAGCCCTGAACTGGATTGAGTCCTACCTCTCTGGTCGCTCCTTCCAGGTTGCCTGGGCTGGTTCGGTATCGACACCTCGGCCCCTCGCCACAGGAGTTTCCCAGGGCTCAGTCCTAGGCCTGCTTCTTTTTTCTCTTTACACTCGCTCCCTTGGCCCTGTGATCACTGCACATGGGCTATCCTTAGTATCCTACCACTGCTACGTGGACGAAACCCAACTCTTCGTTTCATTCCCGCCGTCTGATACGCAGGTTTCAGCCCGTATCTCTGCTTACCTGAGGGACATCCAGAGCTGGATGGATAACCACCATCTAAAGCTCAACCCAGGCAAGACTGAAATGATATTCATCCCTCCTAAAACCTCTCCCCATCTGGATCTCTCCATTTCCCTCGGGGATACCACACTCACGCCGTCACCCAGTGCAAGGAACCTCGGCGTGGTGATGGATAGCAGACTGTCCCTTTCCGAGAACATTGCAGCGGTGACCCGGTCTTGCAGGTTCTTCCTATACAACATACGGAGAATCCGCCCCTTTCTCACCCCCTACTCGACCCAGCTCCTGGTCCAAGCGATGGTTCTGTCCCGACTGGACTACTGCAATTCCCTCTTGGCTGGCCTCCCAGTGTCCGCCATCAGACCCCTCCAACTCATCCAGAATGCAGCAGCTCGTCTGGTCTTCAACCTTCCCAAATACTCACACGTCACCCCCCTGCTTACTTCCCTTCACTGGCTGCCTGTCATGGCTCGCATCAAATTCAAAACATTGGTGCTAGCCTTCCAAGCAGTTAAAGGGTCTTCCCCAGCTTATCTACAAAAAATCATCAGACCCTACACCCCTGCCAGACCTCTTCGTTCAGCCTCCACAGGCCGCTTGGCACCTCCCCCTCAACAAACCTCCACCTCACGCTCACGACTACTGTCTGTTCTGGCTCCACGGTGGTGGAACGAACTCCCCGTTGAGGTCAGAACTGTAGAATCTCTCCCCACCTTCAAGCGCAAGCTGAAGACACACCTCTTCAAGCAGCACCTCTCCCTGTCCCTCCCTACCTCCCTGTGAACCTTAATTGTTGTCTCTGTGATGTGCTTTGTGTATCGGTATTTTTAGTTGGCTAGGTAAGCAGTGTTTGGATAGTTCACTTTGGTCACTTTTGCTCTGTTTGTTTGTTTATTTGTTCTCAAAAAAAAAAAAAAGAAGGCCCTCGTCCTTATCTTTGTTGTACAGGTAGCAGTTGAAATTGTACTTCCTTCTAGGGTCTTTCAGCGAACTTATCCCTGGTTATGGGTATGCACTTTGTTATACGTCGCTCTGGATAAGAGCGTCTGCCAAATGCCAATAATGGAAGTCAAGGCAAAGGGGTGTCTATCAAGAATCTCTATAATAAGGCTTACACACAATCGGCACTTACTAAGATCAACGTTCTGACAAAGAAGCATACTGAGACTGAGGTTTAAATACAAGAGGGAAGGTGACAATCTAGGCGGGGCAGAGGAAAAGGTGGGCTAAATAAATAGACAACAGGTGGGGAAACATAATAGGGTAATAACATAATAACGGGAGGGAGACGAAAACGCGGACTGGATGCACGAAACAAAACATGTAAAACATACGGCTCCGGATTAGGGAGTAGACATTTGCATAGTTTGAAGATGTAGTGACAGTTAGAGACAGGTGCGAACACTTCGCTGAAACTAAACGAGTAATCAGGGATAGCACAGGGATGCAGAGTTACAGAACAGTGCAGAAATACTAAGAGATAGCGTTAGTGAGTTAGTTACGTGAATATTTCTAAACTACCCAATAAAAGTGATTGTTAGTTAGTTAGTTAGACAGACAGTAAGTGTATTAATCGGATTAGTACTGTACAAAACCTAGATTAGTAGTAGTTAGTAAGAATCGTGCTTTACAACGTTTAACTACCAAGAAAAAGCAGGAAGTAAAAATTGCAAGTCCTAGAAAAAATGTTGAAAAACCGAAAACTACCGTAACCACCCGAATAGTGGGAAACGCAGACAGGGGAGTGACTAGACTGGTAAACATTCAGACGCAGACATAACAGGGGAGGACAATGGAGAACTGTAATGGGAAACATATACCAGGTAACCAAGAAAAATGAATAATAAACAAGACTAAACCTGAAAACATACAGAACAAATACAGAAACATTACATGTACAGCCTGTTTGTGATACTACGTTTGTGTTACTTACAACAATGTTGTGTCAAAGTTACTACTTTTGTGTTACAAATATATAATTTATAAATATATAATTTATGTGTTGCACAGGTAACTTTTTAAGAGACTATGTTGAAAGTAGCACAAAATGTGTTCTCCTGTTAGATATGGGGGTGCATAAAAAAAATTTGAAGTTAATGTATGTGTTGTTTTGAGAGTGGATAAAATAATTTTATGAAAAACATACGTAACCCTATGCATATTGTTACATTTTAAAATAGCCTGAAAACAGCTTACAAAAAGTTGTTTATTTTCAATCTCACTGCTTTCATCCACCATACACTGCTGTTGTGTAACTAATCATTCTTGTCCCCCAAGACAATTGAGTTAAGCGAAGCACCAAAGGAAATCACCATACGACAGGAGAGAACTTGGTGTCGTATTTTCAGATCATGGCGCTGCATGTATGTGACCATTACCTCCTTGGACTCAGAGAAGGAACTCTACTTCCCTGTCTTCAGAGGGATTGACTCAGCTGGGTTGACCATCAAGGAAAATTCAGGTAAGAATGATCAATCCCTGAGTTCAGCAAAATAATTGAGATTCAAACCTTGTATAGCAATGCGATTGGGCTGTGTCATGGTTGTGTTGTACCAGGTGAAAGAAAGGTGGGGACATGATTTGTAGCCAAAAGGGTCAATGGAGGTTCTGTACATCCTCTCCTGGGAGTGGACAGGGTGGCAGTTTGCTCACTGGCTATTTGCTACGCTGTAATCTGACTGATACTAAAATAAAGACTTTCTTTCTGTGAAGTTAACCTTCTGTGTTTTCCTTTTCAAGAATTCTGTTTGTGCTGCTTATTCTAACCTGCATGTCCTTGCTGGAATATTAGATCAAAATTACCTTCAGTTCTAATAATATGAAGGTGGTGAAGTCTCATAAAGTCTTCCCTTTATAAGAATTAAAATAATGATTGTATTTTAAACAGAAGAGTTTGAATATATATTGAATTTGAACCAGCATTTCACATTCAATTTCAATAATCACCTGGGCCTCATTTTTCAAAACTGAATCTGGAGCAAAAAACTAAATGCAGAAAATGAAATCTGCATTTAGTACACTGCATAGCCATAGCTTTCCAGTCATTTGATTAACCACTATGTTGCCATTTTTGGGTCAAATAATAAGAACATGCTTATTAACAGAAAATTAAAGCCACATAAAAATTGTTCTTACTTTTATCATACATTTATTTGCATAGTATACAATATTCAGGGTGTAAAATGTTTGTTTCCCCAAAATCAACATAATTTATCTCAACGAAGCAGGCCTGTATCCACCCTTCCAGAGGAATCAAGGTTATCCCAATATTTGGCATCAAATCCATCCTTTTTTTGCCTTTGAAGCTTTGAAAAATGTGAAAGCAACATTTAAGATGATTGAAGGTAGGGTCGGATCACCAAATAATATCAGTGTTACATGTATCCATGTTGATACACGAAATATTAAGATTTATTCCAAACTGATTACTGTTATCTTCTCAGAAAAGCCTTGAAAAACTGGGTCCAGGTCAAATGGAAAAAAAGTTATTCAGTCTATTTTATTATTGAAAAGTAGTCCTTTAATGGTCTAGATGCATACTTAAATGCTAGTGAAGGTCTGCAGAATGTCCTAATATCTGTGATGTACCATTCAGAGGACCCAAGCGCAGACCAGTGAATATGCAAAAATGTTGTCTTTAATTCAGTCCAATGTCAAAAGCCAGGTAATCAGAATATGCAGTGCCAAATCGAGTTGTAAAAGAATAGTAGTAAACAAAAGCAGGGGTCAAAAATCCAGGAAATCAAAGGGCTGAGGTACAAATGGGCTAGGCAATGAAAGCAGAAAACGAATATCAAAACCAAATAATCCAATGTGCAAACAAAACCAAAGGGGCAAGGCAAACTCGAAAATAAGGAATCTCAATTAATCAGGCTTATAAAGAATTATTTGTATGAAGGTGGTTGTGCATGCAATCCTGGGATGGCAGGACAGAAGGGAAGAATGTCCCCATTGTAGCACTTGAGATCTGCCCAAAGGAGGAATGTATAATCAGTTTCAGGACAGTTACTCGGACCAGCTTCACCATTCTGGGCATTGTGTATGATGTCCTCGATCTTGAGTCGAATGGCACTGATTAAATAACTGGCGGCTAGAATGCTGTCCCTGCTGGAAAACTTGTATCTTCTAGACAGGGCATCGGGTTTGACATTCTTCGGACCGGGGTCATAAGCAAGCGTGAAATAAAATCTTGCAAAAAATAGAGCCCATCTGGCCTGCCGGGAGTTGAGTCGCTTAGCCGTTTCTTAGTACTCCAAGTTTTTGTGGTCAGTCCACACCAGGAAAGGGATTTGGGCTCCCTCCAACCAATGTCTCCACTCCTCCAGGGCTAGTTTAACTGCCAGCAGCTCCCAATTGCTGATGTCATGATTATCTTCAGTGGGAGAAAGGCGGCAAGGGAAGAAGGCACAGCAATGTACTTTATTGTACTTGTTATAGCGCTGTGACAGAAGATCCCCCACCCGATGTTTGAGGCATCCACCGCCACTACAAATGGGTCTTGATGGATAAGAATAGGGGCTGTTGTGAAATGCTCCTTAAGTTTAAGGAATGCCCATCCCACTGGAAAGGTCTTCTTGATGGATGTGAGGGCAATGGCGATGGTACTGTAATTGCGGATGAACCTGCGGTAGAAGTTGGCGAAACCCAGGAAACTCTGCAGCTCCTTATGGTTACTTGATGGAGGCTACTCGACCACTGCTGTGACCTTTTTGGGGTCCATTCTGATACTGCCTGCAGAAATGATATAACCCAACAAAGAAGTAGTGGGGCAGTGGAGGTGTTAAATGCCATCTTCCACTCATCCCCCTCACAAATGCGCACCAGGTGGTAGGCCTCCTGCAACTGTTCAAACACTGAGGCCATGAGGGGGAGAGGGTAACAATTCTTAATAGTAATGTCGTTCATGGCTTGGTAATCGATGCATGGGCGTAAGGATCCATCCTTCTTACCCACGAAGAAGAAGCCTGCACCCGCAGGGGACGATGAGGGACGAATGATTCCCACAGCGAGGGACTCACCGAGATACTTCTGGCTTCAGTCTCGGACTGGACAGGGAGAACAGACCCCCCCTTGTGGGGGGGGTGGTCCCAGGCCGGAGCTCGATAGCACAGTTGTAGGGACGATGGGGACGATGGCTTGGGACTTGCAGAAGACCACGTACTTGGAAGGGATCTCCTTCAAAACCTGTATTTTCTTGGGAGTAATATTCAGGATAGATGAGTGGGGCCTGGTGAAAACACTGAGCGGCACAGAATGGGCTCCAACCCAAAATCTTGTCTCTTTTCCAGTCCATCTCGGGGTTGTGTTTGACCAACCAGGGCTGACCCAGGATGATGGGGGAATGTGCTCCTCTACTCACTAGTGGGCGTTGGCTTTTAACAGGCACATACAGACCAAGTACCCTGGTTTCCCACAGTAGAGGCACATTTGGTTACTCATGATGCGGTACGGTCCACTTGCATCAGTTCAGTCTCAGATGCTTGATTAGGAGGTGTTCTTTGAGAAGGAGGAGACCCGTCGGCTCTGGAGTTGTTGAACCGCCTGGAGTGACCCAGACCTCCGAAACGCTAGCAGTCCCGGAGGCATGTATCCACCCAGATGGCCAGTGCGATGAGTTCCTCCAAATCTTCGGGCAGCTCCCAGATCAACAGCTCATCCTTGATGCGTACAGTGCCTTGCTTTCCCATCCACAAGATGTCGCTAGTGTCTGGAAATCGATAGCAAAGTCGGACACACTGTGTCCCTCCTGGCGCATGCGCAGGAGCTCTCGGGCTGCTTTGTGGCCGGGTTTAGAGCGATCGAACACCCGCTTCATTTCCGCAGCGAACATCTTGGAAGTCTGCAAGCAGGGGAGTCCCGCCTCGCTCCCTCGTTGCGTAATGATGTACGCTACCCAGGCCTGTTCGGTGGGGAAGGTGGTAGGCTGAAGCTGAAAGATGAGTTGACACTGAGGAAGGAAGGGATGACATCCTCCAGGCTCCCCGGCATATTTCTCAGGAGGGGGTAGGCGGGGTTCTCGCACTGGTGCAGGTGGAGTACTCGGAGCTGGTGGAGCAGTAGGTAGCCAGGAATTGGGATTGGGTGAAGCCGGGTGAAGCGTGGTTGTCAGGTTGGCCAGGCAGCTGGTGATGGTCTGCAGATGTTGGGAGACTGCATCCAATTGCTTCTGCTGATGGCCCAATGCAGCTCCATGGTTTCCCAGCACAAACTGCAGCTGGGAGTGGTCTGCTGGGTCCATCCTGGTCAGAAGGCCCAAGCGCAGACCAGGGAATATGCAGAAAAGTTGTCTTTAATTCAGTCCAATGTCAAAAGCCCGGTAATCAGAAGATACAGTGTCAAATCGAGTTGCAAAAGAATAGTAGTAAACAAAAGCAGGGGTCAAAAATCCAGGAAATCAAAGGGCTGAGGTACGAAAGGGCTCGACAAAAACAAAGTTGACGAAGGCAGAAAAAGAATATCAAAACCAGTGTCTTCAGGAATCTCAATGAATCAGGCTTACAAAGAATCGGCAACTGAAAAATGATCAACGTTCTGACAGTGGGTATAACAGAGACTGGGGTTTAAATACGGGAAGCGACATACTAGGCATGGCAAAAGAGTGAGGAGGGTTTAGCAAATACACAACAGGTGAGGAACATGACCAGAAATGTCGATGCTGTGTCAATGATGTCATTAATTCATAACAACAATTATCTATAGCTTTTAGATTAACAAAAAAAATGTTTTCCTCCACAGAAACAATTCATCAGCATGAAAAAGGTAAGTCACACTAATATTTAATGTTAACCATGTATAAGGTTATTGTATATAACCCCATGAACAAATTTCCCCTTTGCACTTTTTTTTCTGTCTATGTATTCCCCCAAATGGTCTGCTACTGTATGACAACATAGCTAAAATGTTATATTTTATACCAAGTTAATATTCTTTGCAGTTTACAATACAGCCACAGTAATATAATAGAAATTGTGATTTTATGAAACAGCATATGTTTTGCAAAGTTGCATTTACAGTGCAGTCTGTAAATATTTGGACGGTGACTAAGATTTTTGTGGTTTTGGCTCGATACTCCAGCACATTGGACTTGAATGAAACCATAAATATGTGGTTAAAGAGCAGACTGTCAACTTTGCTTTGAGGGTGTTTACATCATGTGCAACCACTAGAAATGACAGTAATTTTCATACATACTTTCCAGAGCACCAAAAGTACACTTAAAATTTAGGTGCGCATCTACACTCAGTGAGCACTTTATTAGGTATTTATTAGACTTAATCTTTTGGCTTATTAAATCTTCTGCTGCCATGGATACTGTAAATGTTTACTGCACAAATCTGGAATTATTGGATGGCAAACTCCAACATAGTCACTATTCAATTCAATGGCACAATTAAAAAATCCATAAAACATTTTAATAAACATGTTTTCTGAAAACATGTTTTCTGGAATATCACATGATATTCTTGAAGATCATGAACCCACATGAACATGCCATTGATTATGTGCATTTTTACTGTATGAATTGTCAATACTGGGATTGAAAATTCCTCCAAAATGGTAATTGTATTCAATAGGTGGCACTGTTCAAAAATTCTTTGAGAATGCCATCCCAGTCATACATGCCATCAACACTGAATTGCTACTGTACAATGTAGGGGTCTCCATACTGCAAGGGCCCTATTCAGAATTATGTACTTGCTTAAGCATGTTTTGCAAAGTTGAAGTTATAGGAAAAGCAAACTCTATATCTAATGGTAAATACAATACAAGTTAGACTGAACCACTGATCGTGTGGCATTTATAGTAGGTGATTTTACTGCTGTAGGGCAGTAAAGAACAACATCCGTGGTGATGATGATAATGATGATGATGATGATGATGATGATGATGAGATCTACAATTCTGCTTAAACCATCATTTAGACTTAAAATTGTCAATGGTGAGAAAATTCTGTCTTTGAACCTAATTATATTATGTTCATCATTCTTCAGAGAAAATCTGATCTGCATAGACCTAATATAGACATAGTATATACAGTGCATCTGAGAAATGCAGATTATGAATCTTTAAATACTTACTGCGACTGCTTGGAGAAAATGCTGACGATGACCCTACAAAGCAAATTATATATTTTGTTTCTGAAATTATATAAGAATGACTTGATTGAAAGACAAACAATGTAGCGCATCTGCCTCTGGGGAAAGAGGGCCTTTGTCCACTATGCTTCTTTTGACGAGCACCAGCGCCTTTTTTCAATAATTTTCCATAGGGAGAGAGCACATGTGAAAATTGTTCAAAATAGTTAAACTTTTCAGAAAGGCGTGGCGGTCGTCAATTGTAATGATCCGACCAATCACAGCTTAGATGGGGTGGAACTTAAAAGCACCCTCATGACTTTAAGCATTTATCCGTACTATGGCAAGCATGAACTCATTCTTGAACTCATGTCAAAAACACTAAATAAATAATTAGTAATAACAAACAAACAAACAAACAAAAACAAGCGATATCTTCCGCAATGCACGGACAGTATACGTTAGAATGTTGAGGCGAGATGTTGTCATAGATACATAACCCACGCGCACTGCTTTTTTTCTCAGCATACCAATCTGTTTCTTTCAGCGCATCTTCCCAGCATTTCCCAGCGCTATGCCAACGCTTTTTCTGCCAGAAAACAAGCATAGTGGACACAGGCCCACTATATATATATTATTACAATGGCAATTAAATAATATTGATACTCCATTGATACTACATTTCATTTCTCACAAACATTGAGGAATACTTGTACTTACAGTAAAAAACTAGCCATCACAGGAAGTGGGTCTGGGACTGGGTCTAAACATAGAAAGGATTTTCATTTTCCCATCAAAGATGGGAATCCGGCATTTGAGCTTATGAAATAGCTCATTTCATCTTTAAAAATATATTTTTATGTATTTATTTTTTCCGTATCTAAAAAAAAGTTCAGCTTCCTTTTCGCACTTGTACTTGTGTTTGATCTGCACTTCGTTGTACGTCGCTCTGGATAAGAGCGTCTGCTAAATGCCATGTAATGTAATGTAACTGTAATGATAGCGTAACTTTTGTGCAGTGCTGGGTAGACTATGTAGACGATGTGGATTATAAAAATCTAGCACAAAAATGTAGTACTTGTAATTCGATTACTTTACAATCGAAAACACTAGTGATTAGATTAGTGACTTTGTACGATTATAATTTAATTAGACGTGGTAAATGTATTCTAATGTATTACAATTAGGTGTGCTAAATCCCTCCCCCTTTTCTCCATGTAGCCCTCCCAGTTGGTCCTTGAACCATTCAAATGCAAATAACCCCCCACACCCCTCCCTAGAAACAATTAAAATAATTTTATAGCCATCCGCAGACATTAGTTCTGAAGCCTTTCAGATGAAAATGTATATTGGTTTAGCTTGTCAGTCTGAGCTGAGTTGGTGAAGATGAAAGCAATTCCACTTGGAACACATTATTATTCAATTATACCACGGTCTTGGTGAATACTTAATTCTGATTGGATGCTAGGTGTTGATTCAAATCGTATAATCCTTCAGCGTTTGGCATCAAGCCTAATCACCGTTCTAATTTTATATGCTGCCTGCAATTTTTTGCAACTTAAGGAGAGACCCAAACTTATCAGTGTGATACGAGTTAGGGATTTTTTTATTGACCATGACTTTGTCAGGCCAATAAAGTCACTTACATTTAAAAATTGTGGAATGGTTTTGTGAAGTAATAACATTACATCAAGATATTAATAGCTGTAAGCACTCAAATGTTCTGCTAGTTTGCTAGCTAACGTTACAAGCTATGTGACATTCTGAAATGATTGTTTGTAGCTATCTCAAAATGTTTCTTATAGTGGCTAGCGATCACCAGCACAAAACAGAGAAGCTGGCTATATTGGCAAAATTGTGTGATATAGATAGTTAATGTAATGTGTAATTTATTCCAAGGCCGGAAGCAAGACCCAAGACGACGTTCACTATTGGCCAGGGCCTGTGGCATTTCACAGTCATACAATTCAGCTCTGCAACGTGCCAGTAACCTTTGAGAATCTCATGGAGAGAGTGCTAACTGACGTGCCCTGAAACCACTGTGTTGTATACCTTGACAACATGCTGGTGTAACGGAGCAGGATCGGAGGTCCAAACGCAACCGAGCTGGGTTCTACAACCCAACAGAGCTGGTCTTGCATGTCAGCCAATCATGAATCAATGAATGGGTGAATGAGAAGCATCAACTGTACAGCGCTTTGGATAAAGGCGCTATATAAATTCCAAACATTTACCATTTACATTAACCCTCTAATTCAACTGACGATGCAGGAATACTAACACAGAGGTAAGAAGTGTACACAAAACAGCGACAGGGATCTCAGTCATGGAACCCCCAGCTTATCGGTGAGTTTGCAAAGCTCTCATCTGAGAGGGGCGATACTCCAACGACCATGTACACCACATGCAACCACAGATATTCACCAGACGGTCGACTAGGCTGAACAGACCGTGCAGGAGACTTACGAGAAAGCAAGATAAAAACACGAGCAGCACCGAGGGTCTCCCGCTCTCCGCCGAGAGGGGTGAACTCTCCAAAACACGTGTCATTAACCTTAGTGTAACACATAACAGATCGGCACTAAGAAGGAAACGAAAAGCATAAGCCCCCCGGGTATGAGGATCATGCGAACGTAACCTAACTACACCATCCGCCACCAGTTGCGAATAGCGGCTTAGTGCTGTATATCCAATGACCAACAAAGACGACAACAACCACAAAAACAATGCATTTAAAAAGTGACAAAACAAAATACCTCGCTATACTAAAGTAAACGTCAGACGGCTGCCAAACTGGGAAGCCGCACTCTACTGGAAAGACACATAATGGCACCAAGACCAATATCCACCTACGGACAAAGGAAGTATTAACCTCCCCTTAGGCTTGATCAAAACTGTTGGGAGTCTGAACCAATCTAAATTACCAGCGGGTCTCAGTACTCCTGGGTCCAACTTAGCCTAAAGCTCCTTAGTTCCCTTTTAAACAAGGCGGAATCAAACTATTTGGACAAACAGCAAATGAGAGAAAGTGTGCGGAACAAGGGTGCAATAACCTAACTGTTGGCGTAGACCATAGGAATCAGCAAACGGGGTCTCAAACTCCCTGAGGAATCCTGTCTTCCACCGGTCCTGTGTCTAACATTTGTGCACCAAAATAAAATGTGAAAGTGAAGATGTGGTAGACTGTCCTACCCTAAGTTGACGGAGAATTGCTACGTGTTTAGCTCCCGTCACAAAAGGTAAGTAAGAATCGTCAGTCACCCTTCACACAATGCACAAATGGAACTAAAATAACGTGCTATGGGGAATGTAACAAACAAGCCCCGATTCAAAGAGAAACTGGGTTTAAATAGACAGGCACATAGCTTACATTACATTACATTAATGGCATTTTGGCAAATGCTCTTATCCAGAGCAACAATCAGGAGACAATCCTCCCCTGGAGCAATGCACAGTTAAGGGCCTTGCTCAATGGCCCAACGGCTGTGCGGATGTTATTGTGGCTACACCGGGGATCAAACCACCAACCTTGCGGGTCCCAGTCCTGTACCTTAATCACTACACTACAGGCCACCATAGCTAGCCTTGATCAGTAATTGTTATGTTCCTGTGTTCTGTCCTGTGTTAGTTCATTGTTTATTTTCATTATTCTTGTAATTTATTATTTTTCATATTTTATGTCTGGAGTTCTGTTTACATTCATTAGTCTTTGCACTCGTCTTCCCCTGTGATGTCTGAGTCTGAATGTTTACTAGTCCAGTCACTCCCTAGTTTGTCTCATTCCCCTGTGTATTCATACCTGTCCTTTTCAGTTGCACGCTGCTAGTTCGTCTTGTCCTGAGCCCTTGATTCCTTCCCCCAGTTCTCGCCTCCTTGTTTCCTTGCCCTTGCCCTTGCCCTTGTTCCTGAGTCCTTGTTTATCTGGGTTTCTGGTTTTGACCCCTGCCTGCTTCCCTGGACTCTTCTTTGCTTTTTGGATATTTGTACCTCTGCTTTTTTGGACTGACCCCCTGGATTTTGACCTTGGCTTGTTTTTTTTTACTCTGCTCTGTCTGCCCCAGCTGTTGCTATTAAATCCGCCATTTCCCAGTCTGTTTCCTCTGTTCCCCCCGGCATAACAGTAATCAGATCCCACACGGCAGGCAATTATAATCATTCATCAGCACGAGGGCATTGATTACCTAATTGCCATTCATTGCCAAAGTTAAATTAATTACTAAAATAGGACAAAATGTGACCATGACGCCATCTAGGTAATGTCTGGAAAACCTAGCTGAATCCCTACCAGAACCATGACAGCTGGAGCACACAATAGACATCAGCCACACCCTGACCCTCCTCCGTGAGGTCTTCACTGCCATCTGCCAAACTCGGCTACGCCTGAGCCCTAAAAAGTGCAATCTACTGAGGCGAGAAAATACTTTCCTGGGGCATGTGATGATTGCTGGTACCGTGTACAGCAAGGGACTGATGTACCACAGCTGCTGGTGCCATGGGGGCTCCGGCCTTTAGCCCTGCGGCTTGTTCAAGAGCACTTTGGGATTGCCAAGACGCTCCATCGACTGGTGCAACCGAGACTTGGAACTGTTTGTGCACTGTTGCGATGCCTGCACTGCCCAGAAAGGGCCCACACAATGCTCACAAGCCCCCCTGCAACAGCACTTAGTGGGGGCTTTCATGGAGCATGTGGGGGTCGACGTGCTGGACCCCTTCCCCACCACTGACTCG